>NC_057710.1:96996877-97219798 GCF_004010195.1 Chiloscyllium plagiosum | reverse complement strand
GCATGGATAGGGTAAATAGGCAAAGTCTTTTCCCTGGGATTGTGGAGTCCAGAACTAGAGGGCATAGGTTTAGGGTGAGAGGGGAAAGATATAAAAGGGACCTAAGGGGCAACTGTTTCACTCAGAGGGTGGTGTGTGTATGGAATGAGCTGCCAGAGGAAGTGGTGGAGGCTGGTACAATTGCAACATTTAAAAGGCATGTAGATGGGTATATGAATAGGAAGGGATGGGAGGGATATGGGCCAGGTGCTGGCAGGTGGTACTAGATTGGGTTGGGATAAGTGGTTGGCATGGATGGGTTGGACAGAAGGGTCTGTTTCCATGCTGTACATCTCTATGACTCAATGACTCTATAAATTAAATTGGGCAATGAAGAAGTTGTCAAACATTGGGATAAATTATTTAATTACCTTCCAGGGGAAAATCAAAATGACCTAAAAAAGTTATTGCTATCGCATAGCTAAATATGTGGAAATAAGCTGGGAAGTACCAACCTAATTATGCATGATGTAGATATAGGAAATGCTGTTCTGATTAAGCAACATCCTTATCGGCACAACCCTGTAAAGTTGGCACAGTTTCAAAAAGAAATTGAATACATGCTCCAAGATGACATAATCGAAGTAAGTTACACTCATAGTCATGATGCCTAAACCAAATGGTACCCAACAGTTATGTGTGGACTATGTCAATGCAGTTACAAAGACTGATACATATTTGATTCCATGTTTGGAAGATTGTATTGAAAAGGTGGGACGAAGAACTTATATTTCTAAGTTGGACTTGTTTAGAGGCTACTGGCAGGTACCTTTGTCCGAAAGAGCATTATTTCAGCTTTCATAATGCCGAATGGACTGTATCATGCCATTTGGTATGAAAATTGCACCATTTCAGAGGGGCATTAACCAATAAGGTCACTTCTGGATTACCCAATTGTGTGGTTTATAATGATGACCTGATGATTTTTAGTTACACATGGAAGGAACATTTGCAACATGTATCAGAATTGTTCCATCGAGTTTGGGAGGCAGGCTTGATGATAAATATGGCTGAGAGTGAATTTGCCAAAGCCCAAGTTTCTTTCTTGGGCCATGTTATTGGACATGGACAAATAGCCCCATGGAATACAAAAACAAAGGTAACTCAGGAGTTTCTTAAAACATCAACAAAAAGTACTACGATTCCCAGGATTGAGTGGATTTTATCGGAAATTCGTACTATATTTTAGCAGTGTGCCTGCTTCACTCACTGAATTACTAAAGAAAGGCAAGAGGTTTCAGTGGACAGGGACTGTCAGAAGGCATTTGACAGCCTGAAAGCTGTGTTAACCCCTGCCACAGTGTTAGCCACACCTAGCTACATAAAGCCGTTCAAGGTGGCTATCGATGCGAGTGATGTCGATATCAGTGCTGTGCTCTTAAGACAACAAGTAGATAGAAAGACCTATTGGGTATTTCTCCAGGAAATGGAACATTCATCAGCAGAAATATTCAATGATTGAGAAGGAAACTTTGAACTCGGTGTTGGCGTTACAACATTTCAACGTCTATGTTACCAGTAAGGTGTCGAAGACAATCATATACACTGATCATAATCCATTGAAGTTTGTGGAGAAATCTGAGGACAAAAATTCCAGACTGTTTAGATGGAGCTTGTTATTACAGCCATTCAATATGAAAATTGTGCATGTGGCAGGACGGGAAAACCTGATTGCTGTGCAGTTGAGACTTAGATGAGAAACGGAAGCATTCAGTGGCAGGAGTAAACGAACTGAAACAGGATGTACTACTGCATGTTTATAGTCAATGGATTTTGATGGTTCCTTTTTCGTAAGGGGGGAGGTGTAACAATGCTGTTCCTTTAATAAACTTATGTTGTCCTTGGTGTTTTTCAAAAAGGGGTCGTAAAGGCAGTGGTTCTGATATGTCTGGAAATATCCATAGTCATAGAGTCATAAAGATGTATAACACGGAAACAGACCCTTCAAACCAACTCGTCCACTTGAGAAGGCTTTTAAATCTTTCTTTTAGAACACTTGTACAATGAAAGGGTAGTGGCCAGTTCTCCTAGTTCAGGGTTTGGTTTGGCTTTAGCAAGCAGTCAGTTTGGAGCTGCTGGTCAAAGAAAATTGCTAGGGGCAAACGTTCCCGGATTCAACAGAAGTTTTCTGGCTGACTCTCTCTCTGACATCTCTCCTGTAAGAACCTGTGTTTGATTTTACCTTTTTTTTTGCCAAGGGAGTGTTCAAGGGGATGTTGCAAGTATTTGGAACAGCATCATTAATTTGTGATAGAGTCAGATAGGTTAGGCTATCCTAAATTATCTTTTGTTCGTGTTTCATTCAGTAGTCTGTAAGTAAATTCTGTTGTGTTTAAAGCCGAGTAGTTGGGCCAGCTGCATTACTCCTGGAATATTCACTTTCCATCTGCTTAAAACAACTAGCAAAGTTAGGATCTGGTCTGCCTTCTTAAAATGTTTTGAAGGGATCTGGCCTGGTCCATAACACCCTGAGGCTGTACCCTGTGTTTTAGATTCCCCAGTGTCTCTGCATCTACTCTACTCAAAACCTTGTATGTTTCAATGAGATAGCTTCTCATTTATCTAAATTCCAGAAATGAAAGACTCAGTTTGCTTGGCCTCTCATCAGAAGACAACCTTCTCATTCCAGGGTCCAAATTAGCAAATCTTTCCTCTCATATTTGTGGGCGGTACAGTGGCACAGTGGTTAGCACTGCTGCCTCACAGCGCCAGAGACCCGGCTTCAATTCCCGATTCAGGCGACTGACTGTGTAGAGTTTGCACATTCTCCCCGTGTCTGCGTGGGTTTCCTCCGGGTGCTCCGGTTTCCTCCCACAGTCCAAAGATGTGCACGTCAGGTGAATTGGCCATGCTAAATTGCCCGTAGTGTTAGGTAAAGGGGTAAATGTAGGGGAATGGATGGGTTACGCTTCTGCGGGTCGTTGTGGACTTGTTGGGCTGAAGGGCCTGTTTCCACACTGTAAGTAATCTAATCATATCTTCAATACAAGTACATCCTTCCTCAAAAATGGAGACTAAAACTGTACATAGTACAGCATTCCAGATGTGGTTGCCCCATCTTACTTATGAGACTTACTTATTTCTGCACTTCAATCCCCTTGTAATAAAGACCAATATGCCTATGGGCCTTCCTAATTGCTTGATACACGGCTGTGCTAACTTTCTGCATTCCTTGTATGAATATGCCCAAGTCTTTTCGAGCATCAACATTGACATGTTTCACACTTTTTAAATTTGAAGCTAAGGTCCAGTAAAGATGTACCAGGATGTTGCAAGTTATAAGGAGAGGCTGGACAGGCTCGGACTTTTCTTTACTGGAGCAAAGGACGTTTATAAAATTATGAGGGACATAGATAAGGTGAACAGTAAAGGTCTTTTCCTTATGGTGCAGGAGTTCAAAACTAGGGACATGTTTTCAAGGTGAAAGGAGAAAGATTTAAAAGGGAGCTGAGGGGCAAAGTTTTCACACAGACAGTGGTGCATATGTGGAATGAACTGCCAGAGGAAGTGGCAGACGCAGGTACAGATACAACATTTAAAAGAGTTTGGATAGGTACACGAACAGGAAAGCTTTAGAGGGTCATGGGCCAAATGCAGGCAAGTGCAACTCTAAGACTCTAAATGGAACTAATTTAGTTTGAGAAACTTGATCAGCATGGAGGTGTTGGACTGAAGGGTCTGTTTCCATGCTCTATAACTCTATGACAATTCACAAGAAATACAAAATAAAGGGAAAACAAAATTTATGCTGCCTGAGAGGAGAAATCCAAATTGTTGACATATGATCTTTGATATTGAGATTGACATGGAGAATTCACCTATTTATAATGACTGACAGTTAACTGCCAAGTGTTGTTTAAATTTTAAACAAGAAAGGTTAACTCTGTTTCATCAGTCTTCTTCAAACAAATGCTGCCAGACCTACTGTATTTCACTAGCTCTTTTACTTTTATAAAAGTAAGGATGTTATTCTTCATTTATATGGGGCATTGGTCAGACCATATCCTTAAGAATGTGTGTTGTCTGGTCTTTTTTGTTTTAGAAGGATGTAAATGTGTTCAAGGCAATTCAAAGGAAGCTTGCTAGATTAATTCTAGATTAGTTCCAAGGAAGAGTTTTTGGACTTTGAACTTTAACACTGTTTTTCTGTCCTGCTGAATTCCTCCAGAATTTTCAGTTTTTATATCAGATTTTCAGCATGTGCTGTATTTTGCTTTTACTTGCTGTGTTGATACCTGGAATGAGTGGGTTGTCTGATGAGGGAAGGCTGGATAGAATGGGCTTGTATCCACCAGACTTTAGAAAGGTTTGACAAGGTAGATGTGGAAAGGATGTTTCTTTTTGGGGGTGAGTCCAGAACCAGGGCACTCTTTTAAGTTAGAAGTCACCTTTCAGGACAGAGATAAGGAGGAGGTTTTTTTTATATCTCAGAGGGTTGTGTGACTTTGGAACTCTGCCTCAGAAGAACGTGGATGTGGGTCATTGAGTTTAGGTGGATTTTAGACTCTTGTTAGGCAGGCAAGGGAATCAGAGTTATCAGGGCAGATGAAAATGTGGTATTCAAAGCACAAACTGATCCACCATGATCTTATTCAATGATGGAGCAGGCTCGAAAGGATGAATGATCTACTTCAGCTCCTAATTTGTATGTAAATTCATTAATATTATGTCTGCATCTGCTGACATCTGGTGTTGCTTACATATGCATACTGATCAGGAAATGTGAATGTGCACAATTTCAGAAATGCGACCTCATTACGTAGAGTTCTGATGATGTCATGTGCTGAAAAATCACACTTAAAATGCAGTTCAGCAGGAGGGAGTGTGTGGGGGGGGGGCGGTTAGTGAGAAAGAGATTGAGGACTGGGTGGGGGAGGGATGGAAGAGAAGAGGACCCAGTTTATGGGATGGGAGGTTGACAAAGTTGGAGAGAGAGATAGAGTGTGCACCCTGACATTTTTGCCTCTGCCTAGCTCCAGCCAATGAACCAGGGGTTATTAAGTACCAGAAACCAATTTCTAGTGGCAGCTGATCTATCAGGTTGTTGAGGCCATTAAGAAGAAGAGGAATGCAACCCAACTGTTCTCGAGGCCATGTTAATGATGAAGAAGTTGGGATAGTAATGGAAGCCCCAGTTGCTTCGACCATGCTGGGTTCAAATAGTCTACAATTGTCCAAGACACTGAGAATAAGGAGAAAGAAGGTTAGGCCAACCAACCCAATGACATGGCTGTTTTCACTGAAATCTGAAAGGCACGCATGAAAATTCAAGCAGAAACAACATGGAAATTTATACCAAGGCGGACAATGCTTGTTGCCATGCAAAGCAACTGGCTGGCATGAGGAGGCCAATGTTCCTGAAGATATGATGAATTCATGTCTGCTTACCTACCTGTTTTCTTAGCTGAAGCCACAAAGGCCCATGACGTTGCTCCAGTATTTTGCACAGTGGCACTAAAACATGGAAGACATTTGACTGCATTGATATCAGAACGGATTAGATCACTCTTGTTTTTTAAATTCATAAATTGGATGTAGGTATTGCTGACTGGACCAGCATTTATTGCCCATTCATAGTTACCCATGAGGAGGTGGAGGTGAGCTACCTTCTTGAACAGCTGCAGTGGTGTAGGTAGAACCATAGCGCCGTTGGTCACTCCCATTGTTGGATATTGGATGATTCAGCAATTGTGGTCCCATTGAACGTCAAGGGACAATGGTTAGATTGTCTTTTCTTGGATAGGGTCAATGCCTTGCATTTGTGAGGTGTGCATGTTACTTGCCACTTTTCTGCCCAAGCCGGAATGTTGTCCATGTCTTGCTGCATTGGGATGTGTACTGCTTCAGTATCTGAAGGATCGTGAATGGTGCTGAACACTGTGCAATAATCAGCGAACATCTCCCCTTTTTACCTTATGACGGAAGGAAGGTTATTGACAGAGCAGCTAAAGGTGCTTGAGCCCTGAACACTACCCTAAGGAACTTGTGCATAAATGTCCTGGAGGTGAGGTGACTGACTTCCAACAACCATGACTATCTTCCCTAGTCCCACGTATGGCTCCAACTAATGCACAGCACTTACAAAAAACAGCAAACTAATCAGAAACTCTCAAAGATTTTCAATGCCTTTTACTGTATGAGGTCAGGCTATTGTAAGGTGTGTACAAATTGAAAACTGGAGACTTTTTTTAAGTTACTGTGTCACTGCATTTCATTTACTTTTTAACAGAGTGATTTGTGGCAAGTTGGGTTGCATGGAGCATTCCTTAGCTTTTCCAGAGCTTAACAGAAATATGTGGTCAAACTCCCTGTAATTTGACTAAATGTGACTTTACTGTATGTTACAATTGGATGCCAAACCAAAAAAGGAATAGGAATATTCTTTAAGCCTCTCATACCTGTACCATATTCAATTAGATTATGACTAATATATACCTCATTATCCATTTATTTTCTTTTGATCCTTAATTCTTAGTACAATTACATCTGAGTAATCTGATGATCTCATTCTTGAAGATTAAAATTCACAGAGGATCCACAGCCCTTTTGAACAGTATGTCCACATTTACCACTACCCCTTATTTGAGAAATGCTTCCAAATTTCACTTTTACGAGGCCTAGGTCTCATTATGGTTATGCACTCTTGGTCTGGATTTCCCCACCAAACGAAATGACTTCTCTTTATTCATGATGTGAAATCCCTTAATGATTTTAACAATTTTGAACATCTTACTTAATCATACTCCAACTATAAACTCATGGAAGCATAAGTCAAGTTTATGCAACTTGTTCTCATTATCTAACGTTTCAGTTCTCTTATCATCCTGGTGAATTGGTGAAGTATCACTTTTAAGGCCAATATATATTCTTCTGAGATTCAGTGCCCAAACTGAATGCAGTACTCCAGATCAGGTCTGATCAAGATTCTTTGCAACAGAAGTATCATTAGCTCACTGCTGTATTCTAAGCCTTCTTTCCTAAATTGAATTTAGGGCCAAATTCCATTCACCTTTTGATTTCTCTTTGTACCTGTACACCATCTTTCAGTCACTTACATACAAGAATACCAAAAATTCCTTTGCACCTCTCCAGTTCCCAATCTCTTAGCATGAAGAAAACACTCATCTTCTTCAGATTTTTAATTTGTTTTCTGAAGACTAAGAGTCATACAGCACAGAAACAGACCCTTCAGTCTAATCAGTCCGTGCGAATCATAATCCCAAACTAAACTAGCCTCACCAGCCTGCCCTTGGCCTATTTCGCTCCAAACATTTCTTATTCATGTACTTATTTAAGTGACTTTTAAATATGTACCTGTACATGCACCCACCACTTCCTCTGGAGGTTCATTCCACACATGAACCACCCTGTGTAAGAGAATTGCCCCTCATGTTTTTATTAAATCTTTCTCCTTTCATCTTAAAACTATGTCCCCAGTCTTAAAATTTCCCATCATAGGGAATGACACCTGCCATTCACCTTATGTATACCTCCCATGATTTTATAAATCTGTATAAAGGTGACTTCTCAATCTCCTACACGCTAGTAAAAAAAATCCCAGCCTCTCCTTATAACTCAAATCCTCCATTCCCAGCAATGGCATGGTAAATCTCTTCTGCATCCTCTCCGGGTCAATAATATCCTTCCTATAAACAGGGAGACCAGAACTGGGCACAGTACTCTCGAAGAGGCCTCACCAAATTCCTGTACAACCTCAACATAATGTCCCAACTCCTATACTCAAAGTTCTGCTCAATGAAGGCAAGCATGCTAAATGCCTTCTTAACCACCATATCTATGTGATGCAAACTTTAAAGAATTACATACCTGAGTCCCTAGGGCTGTCTGTCCTATAACATCATAAATTAAATGTTGGCCTTACTTTCAATTGTATAAGTTTTTCCTTTGTTGTTTTATCAAAATGCAATACCTTGCATTTATCCAAATTAAACTTCATCTGCCACTCTTCAGCCCATTGGCCCAACTAATCAAGGTACATTTGTAATCTTAGATAACCTTCTTCGCTGTCCCCTAGACCACCAACTATACTTTACACCCTTGTCAATGAAAATATTCTGAAAACCCCAAGGCCACATTAAAAATACTGAAAACATCACTTGTTATAATCCATCATTTAGAGAACAAACCTTCTCTCTCCAATCTCCCAACTAGGTATCAGTACATGTCACATGATTACCTCCAATCCAATGTTTCTATTTATTATATTTGTAATAATCTTATAAGTGGAACTTTATCAAATATTTTTGGAAATCTACATAGACACTGCCTTATCCACTGTACTAAATTTGACTGGATGTTTCTGTTCAAAAACTAATTGAAGGGAAAAATCAAAATGTTGATTAAAAATATTTTAGTAATATTTTCTAATGAATCATCAGATCTCTCATGATGCTGTTGGTTAGTTGGATGATAAATTGTTTCATAACAATGAGACTTCTGTTATATAATGTGAAATGTTTTGTTTTCCTGCAATGTAGCTGAATTTAACTGACCTTAACCTTTAAGGTCACAAATATAATTATTCCAACTAGACACATACAAATGTCAATTTAAAATTAAATGTTGGCATTAGAAATTTCAGATTAACTACTGTTTCTAAATTTAGAAGAAGCCAACATACAATGAATTAATTTCTTTCTTTTTGTATTATTCTTCCAACATTCTGAAATAAAATGTCTGAATTCTGATGGACAACACAAGACTCAAGCGTTTGCTATATAAATCGAGAAATGGTTTAAAGCTCTGCAACAATTACCATGATTTGTGTTTTATGAATATGATAAAACATTGTCTCACTTCACGAACATTTTTTCCTTCAGCCAGTAGATAGTAAGGACGATATTCAAAAACCTATATATAGAAATAAGAGGTAATGACTCAGATTGTTCCAAAAATGTATGATAAATTCAGGATGTTCTTAGGAAGGAGATTAAATTCAAGGACATTGACACAAACATATCAAGTGGACAGAATAAACATTGGCTGCTTTAAATAAAAAGTACTAAAAATACAAAATATGTTTGCAAGATATTATTAAAAATGTTTAGTGATAGGGTTCCACAATGATTTTAATTTTGAGTATTTGGGGAACCAAATTGTATTATAAAAAAGTCGCAATATTTGTCATGTATTCACTCTGAGATGGTCTTCTTCCTAGTTATCATCTTACTTCCAGTTTGGAAACTTCAGGATGTTTAATCACTGATTTTTTTTTTCACCAACATCTTGTCACCACTGAAATTAATATGAAACACTATGTTTGAGAAATCAACATCTATCCTTTTTTCAAAGCTGAAGAAAATGAAAATAATGTGTTATTAATAATCAAAGCAAAATACAGCAGATGTTGGAAATCTGAAACAAATAACAGAGAATGCTGGAGAAACTCACTTGTGGAGATAGAAACTTCATGATTTACTTTTAACTTGACTTTTAACACAAGTGTTCCTAGATCCAGCATTCTTTTTGTTTGTTTCAATGTACTGTATTAGCCGGAATTCAAGATTAACAGAAAAATATTATTTTTGGTACAAAAATGAGAATGTGATATATGCTGGAAATCTAAAATAAAAACAGAAAATGCTGGAAATACATTCCAGTAGTATTGGTGGGAAATGAAAAGGAGAGAACATTTCAGGTCAATGACTTGTCAATAGAACATTTTCTGTACATTAGTAATGAAAAAAGATGCAGACATTTATTTTTCGGACATGATTTTTAACTCATTTGTATCAATAAAATGCAGTTGTCTACCCAAACATTGAAAGAATGACCAGATAACAAGGATAAATAGTGGTGCATAGACTGCATGGACGAATACATACATGTTACAGACACTATAAAACTTTGGGAAAAACTATATGGAATTTTGGCCATCATTCTTCTCAAAAACGACAGGCAGAGGAAAGGACACAGAAAGAGGAACCGAGAAATTCCCAGGTATTAGACCATTGGAAATGGTTAAAGATTTTAAAATATTTAAAACACTAAAATTCAAACTTCTATCTACAATTTGCAAAATAAATTATTGGAAATATATTCCGCTCTGAAGAAGTGGCATCCTCTATTCTGATGGGTTTAAATGTTAGTCATCAGAAAGCTACAGAGAACATCGTAGATGCTGGTTGTTGATAGAGGATGCTACATTGTTTGGCATTGTTGAGACAGAATATGCAAAAAAACGTTTCTCCAGCCAGTGCTGCATGATAGTAATTTTCCAATAGTAGGGATGGTGGCAGATTGTCCTTTTACCCTGAGACCAATTAAGTCACTGAATTAGTTAATTAATGGTTTCATCCCACCTCCACTGTTTCACTTAAAATAGGGGGTACTTCACTGAATGGAGTTACCTGCCAAGTAAAACCTGGTGGTCTCCAGGCCAAGTAGTCCTCCTTATCCACTTGTCTTTGACTTTCCAATGTGCAAGTCTACCTCTATATTTTCACCCCATTACCAAGACCACCCAATAACTCCAAACTTTTGTGGGCTCAACTTGACAGGCCCAGTTGCCTCCAGACCCCAGTTTGTTTGTTGTGGTATGCATATTAATTGATATGTACTCTTACTCCAGATGCAGCCCCAGCAGTGGCCA
This sequence comes from Chiloscyllium plagiosum, assembly GCF_004010195.1. Taxonomy (NCBI): domain Eukaryota; kingdom Metazoa; phylum Chordata; class Chondrichthyes; order Orectolobiformes; family Hemiscylliidae; genus Chiloscyllium; species Chiloscyllium plagiosum. Next base: position 97,209,147 of record NC_057710.1, on the reverse strand, counting down.
TTGATTCTAAGGGCTCTGTTCAGGCTGCTGGTCCTCTGACTGACTATCACTTCTTGGGTGGGATGTAGCCAGCCTTGCTAACTACCAAAGTTGGTTTTGTCCCATCATCCCCAATTTTGGACCTGATTGCCGGAGTTCCTAAATCCAGGTGTCACAATATATCAGATAGAGAATTTACTGCCCTGAAAAGCATTGGCATTCCTTAATGTTACTTTATCTGTCTAATTTTGCCTTGTAACAGTCCTCTAAAATTCTTTGATGTTTTATTACCTTGAGAAGTTTTATTATATTAGCGATGATGGATTCTCCAGTCACTTTGACAAATGAGTATTCAGAAGGGAGATCAATTGTTCTCTCATGTGATATCGCAAATGTGACATTTAAGGTACAGTTGGAATAATGAATGAAGGCACTGATTTTGTTGCATACTCACCTGTCCCATAGAGCTCTGATTCTGTTATCCTCAAATCTGAGGTTGCTTGATGACAGAGATTTCTCCATTTGAATCAGTCCAGGCTTTTTCTCCCCACGTAGTGTATCCAACCTAAAGGCTTTGTGATTTGGTTTCAGAATGTCAATATATACAGATCGTTCTGCTGTAACGCGTGTTTTGTTAACGTGAGTTCGCTGTAACACGATTGACCCCTAATTGGGGACACTTTCTAAAGAGCAAACTTTTAAAACGTCTGTTGGCTATAACGCGATTGCATTGCCAACACTTTAAGCGCTGTTTCTAAAGCACAATTTTTCTATAATTCGGGGTTGCGCAAGAATGCAACCATTGTGTTACAGAAGAATTACCTTATGAATTTGGGATATCCTCGGGTGCAGGTGATTATGCTTTCTGACCATAAAATACCACCTTTGGAATGTGGAAATCCTCCAAATTAAAGACTGTGACCCAGCAGAGTTGAGTTCTGATATATATGTTCTTTACACAAGGTATGGAACATCCTGCAAGAACTTTAGTATTCTATTAATTGATGTTGCACATAGATCTTCAGCAATAAAGGTGGAATCTCTCCTGTTGTCTTTTGAGATCAAGGTACATTTTCCATGTAACACAGCCAGAGAGAGAATTTTTGATTCGTTCAGGTTATGTGGTTGACTCTTGCGGGGTCATAATTTATTGCTCATCCACAATTGTACTGGAGAGTGTGGTAGTGAGCTGCCTTTTTGTAAAATGCTGAAGTCCTTGGGATGTAGGTACACGCATAGTTATCTTAGGAAGGGTCCCCTCCAGGACCCCAAATACTTCCCCCAACCTCTGCTGCTGGTTTGGATTCCCACTGGCCTCAACACTCTCCTTAGCTGCTGCTGGCCCCAGAACCCAACGCTGTCACTGGCAGTCCAGATATCACCCATCCCCACTACCCCAACCACTGCAGGTCCTGACACCACCATCTCCCTAACCGTACCTACCTGGCTTCCTAAATCCTTAGTCAACTGCCATAACAAACCCGTAAAAAGATAGGGTTCCACCTCCAGTGAGGACCCTTATCTCCTTGTCCAGATGGTTATACTTTTTTATCTTCTCCTCCCAAGCGTCCTCGAGAGAGTTAATCTGAAAATCCGACCTTACTGTAACATCAACCACCACGGTCTGCATTTCCTTTTTCAAAATAAGATCTGGTATCCAGAGCTTCCCAGACTTATCCTTGATCCGTGGCTCAACAAAGATTGTCCATCCAAACTTCTTCACAAACCCAACTAACTCATCTAAGATTTTATTGTGCCTCTTAATCCGCATACTTTTCATATAAGGGCACCATCCTGAAATATGCGCTACCGTCTCCGAAACTTCATTACACCGTCTACAGTTTTTGATATTAAACGGCCTGCCATAAGACAACGACGCCCTTGTTGGAAATAAATTGGTTCTTAACAAAAGTGAACTAATCACTTTGGACGATTTCATGAACAATTAAATTTCAGCCAACATTTAAATTTCAGCGCGTTGGGGTAGCTGGTCAGTATGGATGAGTTGGACGAAAGGGTCTGTTTCTGTGCTGTATATCTCTATGACTCTATGACATGGCAGAGTGATGCTGAAAAAGAGGTTGTTATTTAACTTTCCCTTAATGTCCTGCATTTTTGGGAGAACTGTTTGATTCACATACAATTCCCATTTCTCAAGAAGCTGGGATTGGGATTTCCGGTTCGAAAGGCAGAGCTTACTGCCAATGGAAATGTAATGGGAGTGGAATCTGACTGTGATTGCTATTCCTGTAAAATCTGGATTATTGTTACTTGACACCTGACTGCAATGCCATCTCAGGATATAGATTCACGCAATTAGTTCCTTGTTCTTTTTGAATAATATGAACATCCTCCATTAAAAAAAAGTTGCCTCTAAATCAATATAATTGTTCCAATCATTAACTTTTTTAACACTATTGTGAATACACAGAACATATTAACAGAGTGTGGTGCTGGAAAATTCAGCAGGTTAAATAAACTCAGTTCAAGTCTCCCTGGTTCTGAGAAGCAACAGAATCGACATTTCAGGCATAAACCTGATGAAGGGCTTATGCCCAAAATGTCAATTCTTCTGCTCCTCCAATGCTGCCTGACCTGCTGTGCTTTTCTAGCACCACACTCTTGACTCTGATCTCCAGCATCTGCAGTCCTCATGTTGTTCTAGAACATATTAACAGTCTTTTTTAGTTTGTTTCTGTTTCCTTCCTTACATTATTCACAGTATCACTTAGGTGGTTGGATGTTATGCTAAATTTTGCAAATTTGACATTCATTTCTCCCAGTGGTGTGTTAACATAAGCATTACTTTGCCTGTTGCTCCTTTAAGGAGTCGGAGAAACATAGAAACTAGGAGTGGGAGTTGGCCAATAAGCCATCGAGTCTGCCCTGCCATTCATATGACCCATGGATGACCATTGAACTCAATACCCTGTTCCCACTTTTCTTCCAGATCTTTTGATCCTTTTAGCCCCAAGTGCTACATCCAACTCCTTTTTGAAATCGTAAATGTTTTGATCTTGACCGCTTTCAGTGGTAGCGAATTCCACAGGCTCACCATTTTCTGGGTGAAGAAATTTCTCCTCATCTCAGTTCTAAATGGTTTATCTTTAGACTCTGGCCCCTGATCTGGACTCCCCCACCACCAGGAATGTCCTCCTGCATTTACCCTGTCTAGATCTTGTAGGTTTCTATGAGATCAGCCCCCTTAATTGTTCTGAACTCCAGTGAATATAATCCTACCAATTCAATTTCTTCTCACCCTGCCATCCCAGGAATCAGTCTGGTAAACATTTGCTGCACCACCTCCATTGTAAGAACACCCTACCTGAGATGAAAACTGACAATTCTCCAGATGTGGTCTCGCCAAGACTCTATAATTGTAGCAAGATATTCCTGCTCCTCTACTTGTATGCTCTCACAATGATGGCCAACATACCACTTGCCTTCTTGGCCATTTTCTGCACCTGCATGCTTACCTTCAGTGACCAATGTATGAGGACACCTAAGTTTCATTGTATATTTCCTTTTTTCAATTCAGATAATCCTCCATCCTGATTTTGCTCCCAAGGTAGATAGCCTCACATTTAACCAAATTGGACTGTGTCTACCACACATTTGCCCATTCACTCATCTTGTCCAAATCATTGAAGAATTTCTGTACCCTCCTCTCAGCTTATCTTTTGTGTTATTTGCAAACTTGTAGATATTACATTTAGTTCCTCATTCAAATTATTGTATATATTTTGAATAGCTGTGGTCCTAGCACGGATCCCTGTGGTACCCACTAGCCGCTGCCTGCCACTCAGAAAAAGACCAATTTGTTCTTAGTATTTGTTTCCATCTGCAAATCAGTTTTCTATCCATCTCAATGTGCTACCTCCAAACCCATATACTTTAATTTTACACATTAATTGCTTATATAAGACTTTGTCAAAAGCCTTCTGAAAGTCCAAATGAACCACCTCCACTGGCTCCCCCTCATCAACTCTGAGTCATATCCTCAAAGAATTCCCATAGATTTGTCAAGCATGGTTTTGTAAAACCATGCTGACTGTGTCTGATCTTGCCACTGTTTTCCAAGTGCAATTAAAGCTTTTATAATTGACTCTAGAATTTTCCCCTCCTGATGTTCAGCTGACTGGTTTATTATTCCCTGTCTTCTCTCTCCCTCCTGTTTTAAATAGAAGTTACATTATCTACCCTCAATTTGTAGGAACTTTCCAGAGTCTATAGAATCTTGGAAGATGAGTGCCAATGTATTCAGTATTTCTCAAATTACTTTCTTAAGTACCTGGGATATAGATGATCAGGCCCTGAGGATTTATCAGACTTCAGTGCCATCAATTTCACTAATATCATGCCCCTATTAATTAATATCCTTCAGTTCCTCCCTCTCACCAAACCCTCTGTTCCCCAACATTTCTAGTATGTTATTTGTGTCCTCCTTTGTGAACATGGAACCAAAATGTGTACTTAGTTGGTCAGGTATTTTTCATTCCCCATTTTCAATTCCTTATTTCCGACTGTAAAGGACATACATTTGACGTCTCCAATTTTTTTCATGCTTGATGTTGCTAATATTATTACTTGTTGATATTGCACCACTTTTTGGTGATACTTTTGATATTATCTCACTGGTTAGTGATGTTGCTCATACTGTTAATGATCTTTTCAGTCTTTCCAGCTCAGGTGTGGGTCAAATGGCCATTGTTCCATCTTAGTTCATTACTGGTTTCAAACAAAAGAGAACAGAGTATTGAATAACTTAACCTATCCGAAATCCCAACAGATCATCCCAACTTAAAGATGTTGTTCCAAATACTTGCAACAATCCCCATGAACAGCCCTTGGCACAAAACGTAGAATCAAACGTAGGTCTTACAGGAGAAAGGAGGATCAGCCTGGACCTATTTCTTTGGGTCCAGCAGCTTTTACAATTGCCTGACTGCTTTCAGTGAATATCCACACTGCTAAAAAACTAAATCAAACCAGAAAAAAGCAGAGCTGGGATAACTGGCCACTCCCCTTTCATTGTACAAGTGTTGTTTTAAAACGTGGAAGCCTTTTGCCTGAGGCAGTATCTGTTAACTATAATCAAATTGGCCCATCCAAGCCCAAACTTTTCAGAACCTGTGTTTTTATCTCCTGAAAAAAACCCAAGGAGAACATAACCTTGTTAAAGGAGCAGCATCATCACAGACAGGATTCGAACACAAATGACGAAAGGATTACTCTGTCATTCTGCATTTATGGTCCAAAGACATTATCTCCATGCCATTGCCACTCAAAAATGTTAGCCTGGGGTTCTGGATTGCTAGTCCAATGACATTACCACTACCCAGGACCCAGGGACCCCTCTCCACACACCCCCCCCCCCCCAAAAAAGGATGTTGTTGACATGAATTTAGTAAGGCATTTGACAAGATCCCATATGGCAGACTGATCCGAAGAATTAAAGCCCATTGGATAAAGGATTATGTGGTGAACTGGATTCAAACTTGGCTCAGTAACAGGAAACAAATGCTAATGGTTGATGGATATTTTTGAGAATGGGAAGCTGTTTCCAGCTTTGTATTGGGTCCCTTGCTGGCTATGTAGTTGAAAATGAAAAATGACTGTCAACTTTAGGATGATATCAATGCTTGGTTTGTGGGTGGAAAAATGGTCAATAGAATTCAATCCATACAAGATTATGCGTTTGGGGAGGACAAATAGAGCAGGGGAATACATGATAAATAGGAGGATATTGAAGTGGAAGTGAGAGATCTTGGAAAGCATGTCTATAGTTCCCATAAGGTAGCAGGGCAGTTAGATATATGATAATGGAGGTATATGGAATGCTTTCCTTCACTGGACAAGTTATTGAATATAAGAGCAAGGATGTAATGTTGCACCTAAATATGAACTGTTTTGGTCACCACATTACAGAAAGGAAGAATGTTGCCAGATCTGAAAATTGCAGTAATGATTAAAGATTAGAAAGCTGGAGTTATTTTCCTGAGAACAGAGCAGGCTGAGGGATGAGTGAGGGGTACAAAATAATAACGCACTTGGTGGAAAAGTCTGGTTTCCGATGGGGGGGAAGTCAGTTATCAGGGACATAATATTAAAATGATTGGTAGGATTAAAGAGGACATGACAAATGACTTTTTCATTCCGATGGCGGTGGGTATCTGGAATTTGCTGTCAAGTGTGATGGTGGTCATGGATACCCTGAATTCTCTGAATTCAGTCAGAGAGTCATAGACATGTATAGCATGGAAACAGACCCTTCAACGACAACTCATCCATGCTGACCAGCTATCCTAAGTTAATTCAGTCCCATTTGCCAGCACTTGGCCCATATCCCTCGAAACCCTTCCTATTCAAGTACCCATCCAGATGCCTTTTAAATATTGCAATCATAATAGTCTCTACCAGGTCCTCTGGCAGCTCATTCCATAGATGGACCACCTTTTGCGTGAAAAAGTTGCCCCTTAGGCCCCTTTTAAGTCTTTCCCCTCTCACCCTAAACCTATGCCATCTAGTTCTAGACACCCCCAACTCAGGGAAAACAGCTTGTCTATTTGCCATATCCATGCCCCTCATGATTCTATAAGCCTCTATAAGGTCACTCCTCAGCCTCCGACATTCCAGGAAAAACAGCCTTTGCCTAAAAAGCCTCTCAAAAATAACTCAAATCCTCCAACTCTGGCAACATCCTTGTCAATCCTTTCTGAACCCTTTCACGTTTCACAACATCCTTCCGATAAGGAGGGAGACTAGAATTGCATACAATATTCCAAAACTGGCTTAACCAATGTCCTGTACAGCCGCAACATGACCTCACAATGCCTGTACTCAATGCTCTGACCAATAAAGGAAAGCACACTAAATGCCTTCTTCACTATCCTACGATCCTCCTTCATCTACCTGCGACTCTACTCTCTTTGTTCAGCAACACTCCCCAGGACCTTACCATTAAGTGTATAAGTCCTGTCCTGATTTGTTTTTCCAAAATGCAGTATCTCACATTTATCTAAACTCCATCTGATCAACATCCCATTGTACTCTGAGGTAACCTTCTTTGCTGTCCACTACACCTTTAATTTTGGTGTCATCTGCAAACTTGGTAACTATACCTCCTATTTCTGGATCAGTGGTGCTGGAAGAGCACAGCAATTCAGGCAGCATCCGAGGACAGGCAAAATCGACGTTTCGGGCAAAAGCCCTTCATCAGGCTTTTGCCCGAAACGTCGATTTTGCCTGTCCTCGGATGCTGCCTGAATTGCTGTGCTCTTCCAGCACCACTGATCCAGAATCTGGTTTCCAGCATCTGCAGTCATTGTTTTTACCATGAAACTATGGTAGTCCAGTCAATGTTTGTAAAATTAAAATCCCCTACTATTACAACCTCATTATTCTTACATCTGAGATCCCTCTCCATGATCACTTTTTTTTATTTCTAATTTCGACCCATATACTTTCATTGGACGATTTTTCAGAAATATCTTCTCTAGATACAGCAGTAATGTTTTCCTTAATCAAAAACACCATCCCTCCTCCTCTCTTGCCTCCCATTCTATCCTTCTTACAACATCTAAAACCTGGTACATTGAGCCTCCAGTCCTGTCCATCCCTCAGCCAATTTTCTCTAATAGCTATGACGTCTTGATCCCATGTTCCCAAACATGCTGAGCTCTTGCAAGACCTCTTGTATTGAAATAAATGCAGTTTAATACTTCAGACCTACTTCTTTCTTCAGTTTGCTCTTGTCTATCTTTTCTAATTAGCTTGCTCTTTTCAGATTCATAACCATCCTCACACATCTTTCTATTTACGTTACTTAGCCCCCTCTGTAATAGTTCATAGTCTCCCTTAATAGAACTAGCAAACCTCCCTGCTACGATATTGGTCAATTTCCAGTTCTGGTGAAATAATCCTTTTTGAACAATGTCAATATAAACGTTGATATATTTCTCTTAATTTTTCAAAATGCAAAAATCCACACATGAAGAATTCTTATACCAATTAAACTGAGTTTACAATCCAGAATATATGGGACATGAAAGGATGTTACTTCCCAGCAGAAAATCGTCATGAACAAACTACTTTCTTTTCCCAAACGCCTTGAGACAAGAGTGAGGCCGGGAGTTCAGATGGGGGGGGGGGCGCGGTTTGCAAAGATGGACGTTAGTTAATGTATATGGCCCCCTCACAAGAGACGTAACACATCCTCCTCAGTGAGCCGCAATAATACGCCAACAGGTCGGGTGAGTATAAGTGGGTGAGTATTATGACAAGTAGACTTGCAGGGGATGTCATTTGACGCGTGTGAGGGGTAAGGTTTGGCCCTGTCCAGGTGTACACGGGGCAGTAGTACTGACAGCCTCAGTGTACTCAATGAAGATTACAGCCGAGCAGGTCCACACCGTTCCAACGTTCGCCAGTCAGCGGCTGAGCCGCGAGCCCGTCACCACCACCCGCTCGCGCTTTTCGCCGACCCCATTCGCCCGCCAGAGCGATTGGAGTGCGCCTGCGCGGAAGCGCCGCCATTTTGGCCGTGCTGATAATCTGATGTTGTAAGGAAGGCTGAGCCGAGGCCGAGCAGCGCGTCGCGAAATGGCCAATATCGCAGTGCAGCGAATTAAACGAGAGTTTAAGGAGGTTTTGAAGAGCGAAGAGGTAAGAGTCGCTCCCAAGCTTATCTCTCCTAATCTGTTTATACCTTCTCTCCTTGGTTGATTGGCCGCCGACGGGAGAGGAGAGTCCGGGGAGTTTCATGGTGATGGACACGGGACCGGGTGATGGACAGGCGCCAGAGGCGGTTTCGGGAAAGTCCAGGGAGTGGTTGCGGGATTTACTATCAGTGATTTTTTTTTAAAAAAAGCTATAAATGTCGAATCTGCCATTTATCAGTGTCGTGGCAATGGCGTGGTTGATGTGAAGCGCTTCAAATGCCGGATTTTGGGAGGTCTGGATGATACCTTGAGCATTCAGGTTGTTGCTAGGCTTGTAGGCGTGTAACATTCTTCCACCACCGTGCGAGACACCTACCTCCACATTGATGTTCAGGGGTACGTTTTGTGCGGCTGAGTTCGTGTTGGATGGAATTGAGATGTACAATTTTGTTTCATGTTATTGCTAAGGTTTATTCTTGTACTTTTCTTTGTTTAGAACTGTATTGGTATCGGATGATATCGTTTGGTTCGATGATATCTGGTTTCCACAATTGACATTTGGTTATTTTGCTGTGTTAGCATGTTTTTGATTTCAGATTTACATTTGCTCTATCATATCCACTTTTGTTTTTGACAGAAAAAGGAATGTAGGATCTGTGATAACATTAAGCTAAATGGCTGGATAAAATGTATAATGTTATGATTTTAAATTGCCTTAGTCACTGAGTTGGTCAAATATTAGTTGTCTGCATATGGTTAGACTCCAGCTGACAGGTCATCTTTCTGAAGATTGCACTTGTTCATCAGGCATAAAACATTGATCAATTGTTTTATCTTCTTGGAATACTAATGCTAACTGTATAACCTTTCATTGTTCAAAAGTAGTTTTCTGAAAGAATTTTATGTGCAATTCAAAGATGCTCAGTCCGTACCTACTGTGAATAGATTTTGCAAGTACTTTTTAACATAGGTACACAAGTATGGCATTGCTACATTAAAATTAGTGCTGCACTCAGTTCGTCAGTAGTAAAATAATTTTATATATTATTGACTCCCTCAGTCCTCTGTATAAAAATTATTTTCCTCAAATTCCCTCTTGTCTTTCATCTTAAAATTATGTCCCCTTGTTATTGACTTTTCAACTAATGCGAACAGCTGCTTTTAGTCACCATGTTCATGCCCTTCATAACCTTATACACCACTATTAGATTCCATTTTACTTTGTGTTCAAAAGAAAACAACTTCACATTATTCAGCTTTTCTGCATAGCTGAAATACTTCAACCTTGGCAACATCCTAGTGAATCTTCTCCGCACCCTCCACTGTAATCACATCCTTCCTATTGTGTAGTGACTTGAACTGCATATGATGCTCTAGTTGTGGTCTAACCAAACTTTTATACAGCTCCAACATGATCTCCCTGTGCTTATAATCATTGCCATGACTGATAAAGGCAAGCATCCTATATGCCTTCTTAACTACCCTCTTAACTGGTCCTGCCACCTTCAGTGGGCAAGCACCCAAAGATCCCTCTGTTCTGGGCTTCCCAGTATCCTGTCATTCATTGGGTACCCCCGTGTCTTGTTTTTTCTTTCAAAGTAAATCACCTTACATTTACTAGTGTTAAGTTCCATCTGCCATTGACCGACTCATCTGACCAGTCCATTTATAACCTGTGACCCCTAACAACTTCCTCCTCACAGTCAATTACCTAAACAATCTTTGTTCCATCCATAAACTAACTTATCACCTCACCCCCTGTCAACTTTCATGCGTGTTCTCATCTGCAGCATTTTTGAATATCAAAACAATAAAGCTTCCAGTGCTAATCCCCACTTATGCCACTACACACTGGACTTCTGTTAAAACAAATAGCTTTCTAACATCACCTTCTCTCTCTGGAGCTGCTACAGTTCATATGGTATAGATTCATCTGTGATGATGACAGAGCCAGTTCCAGGATTTTTAACCTGATGGTGATAGACATGTAACCATTCTGTGTCAGAATGATGTGTGGCACAAGAAGGGACTTGTAGTTGGTGTTCTGTGCATCAGTTACATTTATCCTCCCAGGTGGTAGAGGTTTCGTGTTTGAAAGTTGAAGGGCTTGTAATTGTTGTACACATTCTAATTGTAGCACTTTGTCACTGTGCATCAGTGATGGGGAAAGTGAATGTTTAATAAGTTGGTTAGAGGGCTGGTCAAAGGGTGTACTTTGTCCTAGATTGTGTTGAGCTTCTTAACTGTTTTGGAGTTGCACTTGACTGGGAAAAATGAGAGATTTCCATCACACTCTTCACTAATCCCTTGTTCGTGGAAGGACTTTGGGCTGTCAAGATTTGAGATACTTGTAGAATTCCCAGCCTCTGACCTGTTCTCATAATCAGTGTCTGGTTATTAAAATGTTGATGGTAGGAATTTAGAAATGGCAGTGCCATTAAACCTTGAGATGGTTAGATTCTGTTTGGAAGTCATAATTGTCTAGCATTTGTGACATTAGTATTATTTTCCATTTATGCCTGAATTTACCCAGGTTTGCCTGTATGAAGGCATGGCTGTGACTATATCTGAGAAATAGCAAAGGGTGCTGATCAGAGAACTTCCAATTTCTGACCTGTTTTAATTGAGGAATGTTGGTGATGAAACTGCAGAAAATATTTAGGGATGACTGATTTTCCCCCCCCCCCCCCCAAAAAAAAATTCTTCTGTAGGCTAGGTATGACTCCAGCATGTGGAGTGTGTGTTCCCTGGAATGCCATTGAGTTCAATTTTGCAGCACCTCATTCATGCCACACTCTGTCCTGGAGATAAAGGCAGTATTTGACAACCACTTGCCTTGCACCTGAAATTCAGTTCTTTTTCCAAATGTTTTGGCCAAGACTAATGTCTGGAGCAGAATCCCAACTAAACATTGGTGGGCAGCTTATTGTTGAGTAAGTCATCTTCCACCACTGTCAGTAATATCTTTCCATCATTGGTGCTGATGATTAAGAGTAACCTTTTGGGAAAATAATTGTGTTAACTGGATTTGAGCAGATGGTACTTGGGATGAGTTTTGATTTTTTTTTGGTCAATACAGGAATGTAGGAATTGTTGCCTTTGTCCTTCTAAGGAGGTCCTTCTTTGTGCTGAGGAGTTAGGTGAATTTCTGCAGTGCATCTTCTAGAGAGTACACAGCTTCTACTGCATGGATGGAGAGAGTAAATATTTGTGGATGTGGTGCTAAGCAAGAGGGTTGTTTTGCTTTCGATGGTGTTCCATCGAATTGATTCCATACAAATTGATTTTGTCCCACTTGTCAGCATTTATGCATCTGCACACCTAAGTCTCTGTTTAATAACATTCCCCAGAGTCCTACTATTAACTGTATATGTCCTGCCCTGATTTGCCTGACCAAAGTGCAACACCTCACATTTTCTAAATTAAATTCATATCTACCACTCTTTGTTCAATTGGCCCATCTCGTACAATCATATAGATGTATAGCACAGAAACAAACTCTTCAGTCCAACTTGTCCATGTCGACCAGCTATCCTAAACTGACCTAATCCCATTTGCCAGCATTTGGCCTGAAACTCCCTCAAACCTTCCTATGTGAGTACCCATCCAGATGCCTTTCAAATGTTATTGTACCAACATCCACCCCCTCTGGCAGCTCATTCCATACATGTACCACCTTTTGCATGGAAAACGTTGACCTTCAGGACCCTGTTTTTATATCTTTCCTATCTCAGTTTAAAACTATGCCCTCTAGTTTTGGACTCGCCTGGAGAAAATACCTTGGCTATTTAACATATCTGTGCCCCACATAACTTTATAAACCTCTAGAAGGTCACCCCTCAGCCTCTGACGCTCCAGGGAAAATAGCAGCCTATTCAGTCTCTTCCTGTAGCTCAAACCCTCCAACCCTGGCAACATTCTTTTAAATCTTTTCTGAACCTTTTCAAGTTTCACAACATCTTTTCTACAGCTTGGAGATTAGATTGCATTCCAGAATTGGGCAAACCAATGTCCTGCACAGCTGAAACATGACCTCCCAACTCCAAAAAAAAATGCATTGACCAATAAAAGAAAATGTACCAAATGCCTTCCTCACCAACCTATCTACGTCAGAGACTTTCAAGGAACTATATACCTGTACTCCAAGGTCTCTTGGTTTTGCAACACTTCCCAGGGCCCTAGCATCAATTGTATAAGTCCTGCCCTGATTTGCCTTATCAAAATGCAGCACCTCACATTTATCTAAATTAAACTTCATCCTCCGCTCCCCAGCCTTTTATCCCATCTGATCAAGATCCTGTTGTACACTGAGATAACCCCAGCTGTCCACTACACCACCTATTTTGGTGTCATTTGCAAACTTACTAACCTTACTTCCCTACATTCACTTACAAATCATTTATACTAATGACAAGCAGTGGACCCAGAATTGATCCTTATGAAACATTACTGGGCATAGGCCTCCAGTCTGAAAACAGCCCTTCACCACCACCCTCTGTCTCTTACCTTCATGCCAATTTTGTATCCAGTTGGCGAGCATCCTCTGGATTCCATGTGATCTGACCTTGCTAACCTTGCGTAACCTTGTCAAATGCCTTGCTGAAGCCTATATCGACAATGTCTACCACACTGACTTCATCAGTTGTCTTTATCACTTCTTCAAAAAACTCAATCAAATTTAAGTCTTGTTGGAGTTGCGCCCATCCAGGTAAGGGGGAGTATTCCATTACACTGCTGACTTGTGCCTTATAGCTGGTGGATAGGCTTTGGGAAGTCAGGAGGTGAGTTATGTGCTACAACATTCCTAGCCTCTGACCTGCTCTTGCAGCCAACATATTTATGTGTGAGTTCAGTTGAGTTTCTGGTTAATGTAACCCTAAGGATGTTGATAGTGCGGCATTCAGTGATTGTAACATCATTGAATATTAAGGAGAGAAAGGTAGTTCAACTCTAAGGAACTCCAGAGATATCCTGGAGCTGAGTTGACTGACCTACAACTACAACCCTTTTCTAATGTACTAACTATGACTGACTAGCCAGTAATACCCATTGACTCCAGTTTTGCTAGGGCTGTTGGATGCCACACTCAGTCAAATGAAGTCTTGATGTCAAAGGCTGTCGCTCTTATCTCTGGAATTCAGTTCTTTTGCCCATGTTTGAACCAAGACTGAAATGAGGTCCGGAGTGAAGTAGCCTGGCGGAACCAAAACTGGGCATCACTGAGCAGATACTGCTTGATAGCACTGTTGATGACACCTTCCATCACTTTACTGATGATCAAGAGTAAACTGATGGGGTGGTAATTGGCTGGGTTGGATTTGTCTGACTTTGTGTGTAGAAGACATACCTGGGCAATTTTCCATATTGAGTAGATGCCAGTATTGTACTTATACTGGAACAGATTGGCTAGGCGACTGGTAAGTCATAGCTGTCAGCATGGAAACAGGCCCTTTGGTCCAACCTGTCAGTGCCACCAAGTTTCCAAAATTAAATCAATCCCACTTGCTTGTGTTTGGCCCATATCCCTCTAAACCTTTCCAATTCATATACTTACCAAATGCCTTTTAAATGTTGTAACTGTACCTGCATTTTCTACTTCCTCTGGCAGTTCATTCCACATATGAACCACTCTGTGGAAAAACTTACCCCACAGGTCCCTTTTAAATCTTTCTCCTCTCATCTTAAAGATGTGCCCCCTAGTTTTGAGCTTTTCCACCCTAGAAAAAAAATCTTTGCTGTTCACCTTATCTATGCTCCTCATGATTTTAAAAATCTCTGAGGTCACCCTTCAACTTCCAATGTTTCAGTGAAAAACATTCTGGCCTATCCAGCCTTTCCCTATAACTCAAATCCTGCTGTCCAGGCAACATCCTGGTACATATTTTCTGAGCCCTCACCAATTTAAGAATGTCCTACCTATAGCAGGGAAAGCAGAACTGTACACTATTCCAAAAATTCCGGAGCACAATTCTTCAGTACTATTGCAGAATATTGTCAGCACCCATAGCCTCTGCAGTACCCAGTGCCTTCAGCCCTTTTCTTGATGTCAAGTGGAGTGAATTGAGTTGGCTGACCATTGGTATTTGTAATGCTATGGACTGCTGAAGGAGGCTGCAATGGATCATTTGCTTGTCACTTCTTGCTGACGAATGCTGCAAATGCTTTAGCCTTACCTTTTGCACTATTGTTTTGGGCTCTTCCATTATTAAGGATGGAGAAATTTGAGGAGCTACCTCCTCCAGCAGGTTGTTTAATCGTCCAACACCATTCATGATTTGAATGTGGCAAGACTGCAGAGTTTAGATCTGATTGGTTGTATTTGAGATTGTTTCATTCTGTATATCACTTGCTATTTAGCAAGCAAGTAGTCCTGTTTAGCTGTTTCAAGTTGACATCTCATTTTTAGGTATGCCTGGTCCTGCTCCTGCTACACCCTACTTTACTCATCATTGAACCATGGTTGATCCCTTATATTGAGTGGGGGATATCCTGGGCTATGAGGTGGCAGGTTGTGCTGGAATACAAATCACTTGCTATTGATAACCCCCAGCTCTTCATGATGCCCAGTTTTTAGTTGCTAGATGTGTCCAAAATTTGTCCCAGTTAACACGGTGATTGTACCGCACAGCATTATGGATGGTATTCTCAATTGTGAAGGTGGAATTTGGTCTCCACAATTACTATGCGATGGTCACTCTTTCCCATGCTGTCATGAACAGGTGCATCTGCAGCCTACAGATTGGTTAGTATGCGGTCAAGCATGGCTTTCTTTTCCCCCTTGTGGTCCCCTCACCACCTTGCACAGACCCAGTCCAGCGGCTGTGCCCTTTAGTTTGATCAGCAGTGCTGCTGTCGAGCCACTCTTGGTGGTGGATGTTGAAATCCCCCACCAAGGATTGTTCAACATGGAGGAATACTGATTCATCAGCAAAGGAAGGATGGTATGTAGTAATCAGCAGGAGGTTTCCTTGCCCATGTTTATCACGAAGCCATGAGACTTCGTGGGGTCTAGAGTCAGTGTTGAGGACTCTGAGATAACTCCTGTTTGTATACCACTATCACCTCTGCTAAGTCTGTCCTGTCAGTGGGACAGGACATATCCAACCATGGTGGTAGTGTCTGGGATGTTATCTGTCAGTTTGATAAGTATTATTATGTCAGGCTGTTGTTTGACGAGTCTGTGAGGCTGCTCTCCCAATTTCGACAATAGCCCCAGATTTTAGTAAGGAGGATTTTGCAGGGTTGACAGGGCTGTTCTTGTTCTTTCCGGTGCCTAGTTGCTTCCAGGTGGTCTATCCAGTTTCCTTTCTCTGAGATTTTAGAACGATTGATATATTTGAATGGCTTACTAGGCCATTCAGAGGGCAGTTAACAGTCACGTTGCTGTGGCTCTGGAATCACCTATTCACTAGACCAGATGAGGAGGGTAAATGAACTTAGGGCTTGGATTGGTGCCTGGGATTATGATGTTATTGTGATCAGAGACTTGGTTGAAGGCAGGGCATGATTGGCAAGTAAATGTTCCAGGATATAGACACTTCAGACAGGACAGGGAGGGAAGTAGATGGGGAGAGGAGTTCATTGCTGGTCTTGGATGATATCACTGTTGTGCTAAAGAAGGATATTATGGAGGGCTTGAGTAGTGAGGCATTATGGGTGGAGCTGAGAAATAAGAAGGGTACAGTTACATTGTTGGGGCTATATTACAGGCCTCCCAACAGTGAGTGTGAGGTAGAAGAACAAATAGGTAAACAGATTATGGAAAGATGTAGAGGCAACAGGATGGTGGTGATGGGAGATTTTAACTTTGCCAACGTTGACTGATATACACTTAGTGTCAGAGGTCTGGATGGGGCAGAATTTGTAAGAAGCATCCAGGAGAGTTTTCTGAAGCAGTATGTCGATAGTCTGAGGGAAGTCGCCATATTGGACCTGGTGTTGGGGAATGAGCCAGGCCAGGTGGTAGAAGTTGCGGTGGGGGATTTCTTTGGGAACAGTGACCACGATTCTGTGAGCTTTAGAATACTCATTGACAAAGATGAGTGGTCCTAAGGGATGAGTATTAAACTGGCCCAAGGCCAATTATATCAAAATTAGGCAGGAGCTGGAAAATGTGGGTTGGACACAGCTATTTGAAGGGAAGTCCACATAAATGTATGGTTATCCACTTTGGTGGCAAGAACAGGAAGGCAGATTACTACCTAAATGGAGTGTACACCAGTCAATGAAGGCAAGCATGCAGGTACAGCAGGTAGTGAAGAAAGCTAATAGCATGCTCGCCTTCATCACAAGAGGGATTGAGGTATAGAAGCAAAGAGGTTCTTCTACAGCTGTACAGGGCCCTGGTGAGACCGCACCTGGAATATTGTGTGCAGTTCCGGTCTCCAAATTTGAGGAAAGACATTCTGGCTATTGAGGGAGGCAGCGTAGGTTCACGAGGTCAATTCCTGGAATGGCGGGACTATCTTATGTTGAAAGATTGGAGCGACTGGGCTTGTATACCCTTGAGTTTAGAAAAGACTGAGGGGATCTGATTGAGACGTATAAGATTATTAAAGGATTGGACACTCTGGAGGCAGGAAACATATTTCCGCTGATGGGTGAGTCTCGAACCAGAGGACACAGCTTAAAAATACGGGGTAAAAACAATGACTGCAGATGCTGGAAACCAGATTCTGGATCAGTGGTGCTGGAAGAGCACAGCAATTCAGGCAGCATCCGAGGACAGGCAAAATCGACGTTTCGGGCAAAAGCCCTTTATTCCTGATGAAGGGCTTTTGCCCGAAACGTCGATTTTGCCTGTCCTCGGATGCTGCCTGAATTGCTGTGCTCTTCCAGCACCACTGATCCATTAAAAATACGGGGTAGACCATTTAGGACAGAGATGAGGAGAAACGTCTTCACCCAGAGAGTGGTGGGTGTGTGGAATGCTCTTCCCCAGAAGACAGTGGAGGCCCAGTCTCTGGACTTGTTTAAGAAAGAGTTGGATAGAGCTCTCAAGGATAGTGGAATCTAGTGTTATGGAGATAAGGCAGGAACAGGATACTGATTGAGGATGATCGGCCATGATCATAAAGAATTGTGGTGCAGGCTCGAAGGGCAGAATGGCGTACTCCTGCACCTATTGTCTATTGTAGTGCAGGATAGGCATGTATGGTTGAAAGCAAAGGATAGGAAGGGCATGATTCGTGAGTCGTGGATGACAGGAGAAATCGTACAACTAGTTGAAACTTTATTGCTGGAACAGCACAGCAGGTCAGGCAGCATCCAGGGAACAGGAGATTCGACGTTTCGGGCACAGGCCGTTTCAACTTTGATCTCCAGCATCTGCAGACCTCACTTTCAAATCGTACAACTAGCCAAGAGGAAAAGGTAAGCGTACATAAGGGTCATGCAGCTAAGGACAGAACGGGCCCTGGAGGAATATTGGGTGAGTAGGGCCAATCTTAAACGAGAAATCAAGCGGGCTAAAAGGGTACATGAAATAGCTTTCGCGAGCAGAATTAAGGAAAATCCCAAACCCTTTTATTCTTATATAAGAAGCAAGCGGGTAACTAGAGAAAGGATTGGTTCACTAAAGGATAAGGAAGGAAGGCTGTGTGTCAAACCTGAGAAAATGAGTGAGATTCTGAATGATTACTTTGCATCAGTGTTCACTGAGGAGAGGGACATGATGAATGTTGAGATTAGAGATAGAAGTTTGATTACTCCGGATCATGTTCACATGAGTAGGGAAAGTGTGTTGGGGAGGCTAGAGGTTATTAAAGTGGACAAATTTCCAGGACCAGGTGGTATCTATCCCAGGTTGCTGAGGGAGGCAAGAGAGGAAATAGCTGGGGCCCTAACAGATATCTTTGTGGCATCCTTAAATACAGGTGAGGTGCCGGAGGACTGGAAGGTTGCTCATGTTGTCCTGTACAAGAAGGGTAGTGGGATATTCTACAGACCAGTGGTGGGAAAGTTGCTGGAGGAGTACTGAGGGATAAAATCTATTTATATTTGGAGGCAAAAAAATGAGCTTATCATGATAGGTAACATGGTTTTGTGCAGGGGAGATCGTGCATTGACAACTTAAAAGAGTTCTTTGAGGAAGTGCCCAATTTGATGAATAAAAGAGGGGCTGTAGATATCATATACATGGACTTTAGTAAGGCGTTTGATAAGGTTCCCCATGGTAAACTAATGGAGAAAATGCGGTTACATGGTGTGTAGGGTGTTCTAGCTAGGTGGATAACGAACTGGTTTAGCAACAGGAGACAGTAGTTGAAGGGAGTTTCTCGAATGGAGAAAGGTAACTAGTGGTGTTTCACAGGGATCAGTGCTGGGGCCACTGTAGGTTGCAATATACATAGATGTTCTGGAAGAGGGCACTGTTGGTATGATCAAGTTTGCAGATGACACCAAGATTGGTGGAGTAGCAGAAAGCACCGGGCACTGTCAAAGAATACAGGAAAATATAGACAGTTGGACCGATGGAGTTCAATCGAGGCAAATGTGAGGTGATGCATTTTGGGAAGTCTAATTCTAGAGCGAACTATACTGTAAACAGAAGAGACTTGGGAAAAGTTGATGAGCAGAGAGAGCTGGGCATTCAGTTCCATTGTACCCCGAAGGTGACTGCACAAGTGGATAGAGTGGTCAGGAAGGCATATAGTATACTTTCCTTCATTGGACAGGGTATTGAATATAAGAGCTGGCAGGTTATGTTAAAATTGTATAAGACATTGGTTTGGTTGCATTTAGAATACTGTGTACAGTTCTGGTAGCCACATTACCAAAAGGATGTGGACGCTTTGGAGAGGGTGCAGAGAAGGTTTACGAGGATGTTGCCTGGAATGGAAGGCGCTAGCTATGAAGAGAGGTTGAATAGGTTAGGATTGTTTTTATTAGAAAAAAGGAGATTGAGGGGGGGGAACCTGATTGAAGTCTACAAACTCATTTATAAGCAGGGTAGAGAGAGATAAGCTTTTCCCAGGGTGAAGGATTCAGTAACAAGAGGTCATGCTTTCAAGGTGAGAAGTGAAAAGTTTAAGGGGATACAGCGGCAAATACTTTTACACAGAGGATGGTGAGTGTCTGGAATACATTGCCAGCAGAGGTGATAGAGGCAGGCACGGTAGATTCATTTAAGATGATGCTGGGCAGATGCATGGGTAGGTGAGGGATACAGATGCTTAGGAATTGGGCGACAGGTTTATACAGTAGATTTGGATTGGCTCAGGCTCGGTGGGCTGAAGGGCTTGTACCTGGGCTGTAAATTTCCTTTGTTCCTGTTCTTTAGTAGATTTTCTTCCTGAAAGACAAGAGTGAACCAGATAGATTTTCCTGACAATTGACAATGGTTTCATGGTTATTAGTAGATTCTTGATTCCTGATATTTTATGTTGAATTCAAATTCCATCTTCTGTCCTGATGAGCTTTGGATCTGGGTTCCCCGAGCATTAACTGAGTTTCTGGATTAATAATGTAGCAATAATATCAATTGGCCATCTGAATATTGTGTAATCATCAGCAAATATCAGCAATTGACCTTATAATGGAGTGCATGTCATTAAAGCAGCTGAAGGTGATTGAACCTATGACTCTACCTTGGGTAGGCGATGACCTAGTGGTATTATCGCTGGGCTGTTAATCCAGAAACCCAGGTAATGTTCATAGAACCTAACAGCGCGGTACAGGCCCTTCTGCCCTCTGTTATGCCGACCTATTAAAATAATCTGATGATCATCTGTCCTACACCGTTCCACTATTATCCTTATATATGTCCAATGCCAATTTAAATGCCCTTAATGTTGGCGAGTCTACTACTGTTGCAGACAGGCTGTTCCACATCCCTACTACTGAGTGAAGAAACTACCCCATATATCTGTCCTAACTCTATCACCCCTCAATTTAAAGCTATATCCCCTTGTGTTAGCCTTCACCATCCAAGGAAGAAGACTCTCACTGTCCACCCATCTAACCCGTTTATCTTATATGTATTGACTAAGTTACTTCTCAACCTTCTCTCCAACGAAAACAGCCTCAGTTCCCTCAGCCTTTCCTCATAAGACCTTCCTTCCATACTAGCCAACATCCTAGTAAATTTCCTCTGAACCTTTTCTAAAGCTTCCACATCCTTCCTATAATGTGGTGACCAGAACTGCACGCAATACTCCAGGTGCAGCCTCACCAGTGTCTTGTACCGCTGAAGCATGGCCTCGTGGCTCTGAAACTTAATCATTCTACCAATAAGCGCCATATGCCTCCTTAACAACCCTATCAACCTGGGTGGCAACTTTCAGGGATTTATGCAGCATGACACAGATCTCTCTGTTCATCTACACTGCCAAGAATTTTACTATTAGCCCAGTACTCTGCATTCCTGTTACTACTACCTCTCACTTTTCTGCTTTAAACTCCAGTTGCCACTTCTCAGCCCAGCTCTGCATCTTATCTATGTCCTTCTGTAACCTCCTTCGGCACTATCCACAACTCTGCCACCTTAGTGTCATCTGCAAATTTGCTAACCCAAACTTTTACGTTGACATCCAGATCATTTATAAAAATGACAAATAGCAGAGGCCCCAAAACAGATCCTTGCGGCTCACCACTAGTAACTGAGCTCCAGGATGAACACTTCCCATCGACCACCACCCTCTGTCTTCTTTCAGCTAGCAAATTTCTGATCCAAACCGCTAAATCACTTTCAATCCCAAAACTCCATATTTTGTGCAATAGCCTACTGTGTGGAACCTTATCAAATGCCTTGCTGAAGTCCATATACGCCACATCAACCACTTTACCTTCATCCACTTGTTTTGTCACCTCCTTGAAGAACTCAATAAGGTTAGTTTGATATAACCTACTCCTCATAAAACCGTGTTGACGATCCTCACTCAAATTATTCCTTTTCAGATGATTGTAAATCCTACCTCTTATAACCTTTTCCAACACCTTACCCACAACCGAAGTAAGGCTTTCTGGCCTATAATTACCAGGGTTATTCCGACTCCCCTTCTTAAACAAGGGAACAACATTTGCTATCCTCCAGTCTTCTGGCACTACTGTCGACAATGATGACATAAAGATCGAAACTAAAGGCTCTGCAATCTCTTTCCTGGCTTCCCAGAGAATCCGAGAATAAATCCCATCCAGCCCAGAGGTCTTGTCTATTTTCAGATCTTCCAAAATTGCTAAAATCTTCTGTTTGTCAGCCTCAATCCCATCTAATCTTGTAGTCTGTATCTCCATATTCTCTCTAACATTTTCCTTTTCCAATATGAATACCGATGTAAAGTATTCATTAAGCGCTTCCCCTATGTCCCCTATGCCCTAATCTTATTCCAGTCATTCTTTTATTCCTGATATAGAGGCCTTAGGATTTTCCTTGATCCTACCCACCAACAATTTCTCATGTGACCTCCTGCCTCTTCTTAGTCCTCTCTTCAGATTTTTTTTCTGGATAACTTCAAAATCTCACGCCCTGTAACTGAGCCTTCACACCTCATGCTCCCATAAGCCGCCGCCTTCCTCTTGTCGAGAGCTTCAACTTCTTTAGTAAACCACGGCTCCCTCTCTTGACCATTTCATCTCTGCCTGACAGGTACATACTTATCAAGGATACGCAGTAGCTGTTGCTTGAATAAGCTCCACATTTCAATTGTGCGCATCCCCTGCAGTTTCCTTCCCCATCCTATGCGTTATCAAAGTCTTATCAAATCTCATCATAATTGCCTTTTCCCCAGTTATAACTCTTGCCCTGCGGCCTATACTTATCCCATTTTGTCACTAAAGTAAACATAACCGAATTATGATCATCATCATCAAAATGCTCACCTACCTCCAAATCTAACACCTGGCTGAGTTTATTTCCAGCACCAAATCCAATATGGCACCCCCCCCTTGTTGACCTGTCTAATAAGCATCAAAGATGTTGTGGGGACCCAAGTTCAAATCCTATCATGGCAGGTGTGAAATTTGAATTCAATTTTAAAACGATTTCTAGAATTAAGAGTCTGGCAATGAAACCATTGTCAATTGTCAGAAAAACTCAACTGATTCACTAATGTCCTTGGGGAAAGGAAATTGCCATCCTTACCTAGTCTAGCCTACATGTGACTGCAGACCCGCAGCAATGTGGTTGGCTCTTAACTGCCCTCTGGGCATCTCTGGATGGGTGATGCTCTCGTTCTGTGAATGAATAATAACATCAAAGATGTCCTGGATCTGAGATAATGACTAGCAAAGGAATAAGACTGTGGTTTTTACTATGTTGCACCTATTTCTGAAATAGCTTTTGCAAACAAAGAACCAGAACAAACAAAATTACCACACAGGAATATAGGCTCTTTGGCCCTCCAAGCCTGCGCTGATCCAGATCCTCTATCAAAACCGGTCACCTACTTTCCAAGGATCTGTATTTCTCTGCTCCCTGCCCATTCATGCATCCGTCTTGATGCATCTTAAATTATGCTATCATGCCTGTCTCTACCACCTCCACTAGTAATGCGTTCCAGACACCCACTACTCTCTTTTAAAAGAACTTTCTATGCATATCTCCCTTAAACTTTTCCCCTCTCACTTTGAATTCATGGCCCCTACTAATTGAGTCCCCCACTCTGGGGGAATCCACGCTGTCTATACCTCCCATGATTTTGTAGACCTCCATCAGGTCTCCCCTCAACCTCCATCTTTCTAATGAAAATAGTCCTAATCTACTCAACGTTTCTTCACAGCTAGTGCCTGCCATACCAGGCAACATCCTGGTGAACCTCCTCTGCACTCTTTCCAAAGCATCCACATCCTTTTGGTAATGTGGCGACCAGAACTATACGCAGTATTCCAAATGTGGCTGGACCAAAGTCCTATGCAACTGTAACATGACCTGCCAACTCTTGTACTCAATGCCTCATCCAATAAAGGAAAGCGTGCTGAATGCCTCCTTGACCACTCTATCGACCTACATTGCCACCTTCCCTATACAATGGACCTGAACACCCATATCTCTCCATCAGTTTTCCTCAGGGCTGTTTCATTTATCATATAATTTGCCCGGATTGTACTCCATCTGTCATTTCTCCGCCCAACTCTCCAATCCATCTATATTCTGCTGCATTCTCTGACAGTCCCCTTCACTATCTGCTACTCCACCAATCTTACTGTCATCTGAAAACTTGCTAATCAGATCTCCTGTACCATCCTCCAGATCACTTATGTATATCGCAAACAACAGTGGTCCCAACATGGATCCCTGTGAAACACCACTGGTCACAGTTCTCCATTTTGAGACACTCCTTTCCACTATTACTCTCTGTCTCCTGCTGCCCAGCCAGTTCTCTACCTAGCATACCCTGGACCCCACACAAATTCACTTTCTCCATCAGCCTACCATGGGGAATCTTATCAGACACCTTACTGAAGTCCATGTATATGACATCTACTGCCCTTCATCAATCAACTTTGTCAATTTCTCTAAGAATTGTATTAAGTTGGTAAGACATAACCTTTCTGCACACAACCATGTTGCGCATCGCTGATAAGCCCATTTTCTTCCAAATATAAATAGATCCGATCCCTCAGTATCTTCTCCAGCTTCCTTACTATTGATGTCAGGCTCACTGTTCTATAATTGCCTGGATTATCCTTGATACCCTTAAACAAGGGGACAACATTAGCAATTCTCCAGTCCTCCAGGACCTTATCTGTGTTCAAGGATGTTGCAGAGATATCTGTTAAGGCCCCAGCTATTTCATCTTGCTTCCCTCAGTAATGTGATAGATCCCATATGAACCTGAGGACTTGTCCACCTTTAATGCCTTTTAGAATATGCAACACTTTCTCCCTCCTTATGCCACCTTGACTTAGAGTAATCAAACAGCTATCCCTCACCTCAACATATGTCATGTCCGTTTTTTCGGTGAATACTGACGCAAAGTACTCATTAAAAACCTTACCCATTTTCTCTGACTCCACATACAACTTACCTCCCTTGTCCTGAGTGGGCCAACCCTTTCTCTAGTTACACTCATTGTCAATACTCCTGGATCGCAAATTTTCAGAATGACAGATGTTGACCTGACCTACAGCCTTTTGCTGTATCCAGTGCCTCCAGCTACTTGAAGATCGTATTTGAAGTTTGGGATCCAAATTGATGGTGTGCTTTGGAAGAGTCCACGATGAAACATACACTGAGCTCTTTTGAAAGAACATGGTTGCAAAAGCTTCAGTCTTGTTCTGTGCAATGACTTGGTAGGCGCTTACTGCATTCAGAATTGGGGATATTTATGAACTGCTTCCAGTTTACATTTGATTGTCTAGCCTCATTCAAGACTAGGTCTCCCTCCTATCGGAAGGATGATGTGAAACTTGAAAGGGTTCAGAAAAGACTTACAAGGAAGTTGCCAAGGTTGGAGGATTTGAGCTATAGGGAGAGGCTGAATAGGCTGTGGCCATTGTCCCTGGACGTTGGAGGCTAAGGGGTGACCTTAGAGGTTTATAAAATCATGAGGGGTGTGGATAGATAAATAGGCAAGGTCTTTTTCCCTGGGGTGGGGGTGTCCAGAACTAGAGGGCATAGGTTTAGGGTGAGAAGGGGAAAACTTAAAAGGGACCAAAGGGGCAACTTTTTCATGCAGAGGTTGGTGCATGTTTGGAACATATATATATCAAGTAGGTTTTTCCTGCTGGCTGGTTCCTTCAGTGTCT
The DNA here is from genome assembly GCF_004010195.1 of Chiloscyllium plagiosum. NCBI lineage: Eukaryota > Metazoa > Chordata > Chondrichthyes > Orectolobiformes > Hemiscylliidae > Chiloscyllium > Chiloscyllium plagiosum. The sequence goes on along the minus strand of NC_057710.1, from coordinate 97,183,822 downwards.
GCCAGAGGAAGTGGAGGAGGCTGGTACAATTACAATATTTAAAAGGCTTCTGGATGGATATATGAATAGGAAGGGTTTAGAAGGATATGGGCCAAGTGTTGGCAAATGGGACTAGATTAATTCAGGTATCTGGTCAGCATGGACGGGTTGGACTGAAGGGTCTGTTTCCGTGCTGTACATCTCTGACTCAATGACTAGATGTAGCAGGGCTGCACAGCTTTGAACATACATTTGTTGTGGAATCACCTGCCTCTCCTCTAACCTGTTATGGATTCTATTTGGCATCCAATAAATCATGTATTATATCTTAACAAAGTTGACACTGCGTTTTCAGATGTGCCAGGGTGTTGCTGGCATGCTGTCTTTCATTCCTCACTGAATCAAGGTTGGTCTTCCATCTTGCTGATAGTGCAGGACATGAGATTACAGATAGTGGTTTAATGCAATTTTGTTGCTGTCAATAACCATGAAGCACTGAGAGCTTTGAGTTGCAGTTCAGATTTGAGTCTGTTCCATTCAGCGCTGTAGTAATTCTGCACATCACATGGAGATGTACAGAAAGGCAACGGACCCTTTGGTCCAACTCATCCATGCCGACCAGATTTCCTCAGTTAGTCCAGTCCCATTTGCCTGCATTTGGTCCCTATCGCTCTATTACACATCTTTGTTGTGTTTATGAAGATAGATATGAGGTGGTCACTTCTACCAACTCACTGGCTGACGAATGCATCAGAAACACGTATATGGAGTAGGTTTTTCCTGCTGGTTGGTTCCTTCAGTGTCTTGGCAGATATGTCTTTCAGGATTTAGGCAGCACTGCTCTCATTTTCAAATGGAAAGTCATTGCTTCTTTTGAAAGACAAAAAGGAATGCTGTTTGAAAGTACTTAACAACTTTGAAAATTTGTCAGAATTTTCCAGAGATGTTTGTCTGTTCTGTCTTTTGTGTATAAATGTACATTAACTTAAAATCTCAGCAGCAAAGGTTTCAACAGAAAATAATTCTGTTTTACATTGCAAAACTTATTTATACATCTCTAACATACTGACTTTCTAGCTCTTTTTAGTAACTAAAGTTAGATTTTTATCCAGTTTTCTCTGGTTCCAACCTGTTTAAACATTAGCTTACCCAGAATATTGCAATCTGTATACTTGTTCATATTTTCTGTATTGCTCACCTTGGCCAAACGTCCTCTTGCTCATGGAGTGATCTCAATCAAAGCTTGCCCTGTAATCTACCATTTGCTTGTACATCCACTGATTCAATGTTTGCTTGCTTGTTCTCTAGTTTACCATTACTGTCTAGAACTTCAGCATATTGACCGTGGCATTCTTTCCCTTTTAAATAACCTTGGAGATATTCCTCTTCAGTTGTGTTTTTACATCTCCTGCTCCTCTTTTCCTACCTCCCTTCTAATTGAGGTCTACCATCATGCAGAGACATTTTTTACTTGAAATATAATGGACGTGTAAGACATAGAACATATTATAACTTCGGCCCTTGATGTTGCGCCGACCTGTGGAGCCAATCTGAAGCCTGTCTATCTTACCTGTTCCATTTTCATCCATCTGTTTATCGAGTGACAATTTAAATGCCCTTAAAGTTGGCGAGTCTATGACAATTGCAAGCATGGCATTTCACGCCCCTGCTACTGAGTAAAGAAACCACCTCTGACATCTGTCCTATATCTATCACCCCTCAATTTAAAGCTATGACCCTTCATGCTAGTCATCACCATCCGAGGAAAAAGGCTCTCACTGTCCACCCAATCTAATCCTATGATTATCTTTTTATGTCTCAATCAAGTCCCCTCTTAACCTTCTTCTCTAATAACAGCCTCAAGTCTCTCAGCCTTTCCTCATAAGACCTTCCCTCCATATTAGGTAACAAATTGTAAATTTCCCCTGACTCCTTTCCAAAGTTTCCATATCCTTCCTTTAAATCATTGACCAGAACTGTACGCAATACTCTTAAGTGTGACCACACCAGAGTTTTGTACAGCTGCAACATGACTTTGTGGCTTTGAAACACAACTAAATCCCTCTACCAATAAAAGCTACCATACGGTATGCTATCTTAACAACACTGTTGAACTGGTTGGCAACTTTCAGGGATCTATGTACATGGGCACCGAGATCTCTCTGTTCATCTACACTGCCAAGAATCTTGCCATTAGCTCACTGCTCTTTATTCCTGTTGCTCCTTCCAAAGTGAATCGCCTCACACCTTTCCGCATTAAATTCCATTTGCAACCTCTCAGCCCAGCTCAGCAGCTTATCTAAGTCTCTCTGTAACCTGCAACATCCTTCGGCACAGTCCACAACTCCACTTAAGACTTTATAAAGCTCTGGTTAGGCCCCATTTGGAGTACTGTGTCCAGTTTTGGTCCCCACACCTCAGGAAGGACATACTGGCACTGGAACGTGTCCAGCGGAGATTCACACGGATGATCCCTGGAATGACAGCTCTAACATATGAGGAACGGCTGAGGATACTGGGATTGTATTCGTTGGAGTTTAGAAGATTAAGGGGAGACTTAATAGAGACGTACAAAATAATACATGGCTTGGAAAAGGTGGATGCTAGGAAATTGTTTCAGTTAAACGAGGAGACTAGGACCCGTGGACACAGCCTTAGAATTAGAGGGGGTCATTTCAGAACAGAAATGCGGAGACATTTCTTCAGCCAGAGAGTGGTGGGCCTGTGGAATTCATTGCCACGGAGTGCAGTGGAAGCCGGGACGCTAAATGTCTTCAAGGCCGAGATTGATAGATTCTTGTTGTCTAGGGGAATTAAGGGCTACGGGGATAACGCTGGTAAGTGGAGCTGAAATGCGCATCAGCCATGATTGAATGGCGGAGTGGACTCGATGGGCCGAATGGCCTTACTTCCACTCCTATGTCTTATGGTCTTATGGTCTTATATCCCATGCTTCCGTAGTTTGTGCAATAACCTACCATGGGGAACCTTATCAAACGCTTACTGAAATTTATATACACCACATCAACTGCTTTATCCTCATCCACCTGTTTGGTCACCTTCTCCAAAGAACTCAAGAAGGTTTGTGAGACACGACCTACCCTTCACCAAACCATGTTGACGATCCCTAATCAACTTATTCCTCTCCAGATGATTATAAATCCTACCTCTTATAACCTCTTCCAACGCTTTACTCGCAACTGAAGTAAGGCTTACTGGTGTATAATTGCCAAGGTTGTCCCTACTCCCCTTCTTGAACAAGTGGACAACATTTTCTATCCTCCAGTCTTCTGGCACTGTTCCTGTAGACAATGATGACATAAAGATCAAAGCCAAAGGCTCTGCAATCTCCTCCCTAGCTTCCCAGCGAATCCCAGAATAAATCCTGGCCAGCCCAGGGGACTTTTGTATTTTCACACTTTCCAGAATTGCTAACACCTCCCCCTAGTGAACCTCAGTCCCGTCCTGTCTAGTAACCTGTATCCCAGTATTCTCCTTGACGACATTTATATTTTTCTAGTATGAATACAGATGAAAAATATTTATTTAGTGCTTCTCCTATCTCCTTGGACTCCGGGCAGCACGGTGGCATAGTGCTTAGCACTGCTGCCTCAGCGCCAGAGACCAGAGTTCAATTCCCGCCTCAGGGAACTGTCTGTGTGGAGTTTGCACGTTCTCCCCGTGTCTGGGTGGGTTTCCTCCGGGTGCTCCAGTTTCCTCCCACAGTCCAAAAATGTGCAGGTTAGGTGAATTGGCCATGCTAAATTGCCCGTAGTGTTAGGTGAAGGGGTAAATGTAGGGCAGTGAGTCTGAGTGGGTTGCTCTTCGGAGGGTCGGTGTGGACTTGTTGGGCCAAAGGGCCTGTTTCCACACTGTAGGGAATCTAATCTAATCACCCACAACTTCCCACTACTGTCCTTGATTGCCTAATCTACTCTAGTCATTCTTTTTATTCCTGATATTCCCTATAGAAAGCCTTATGGTTTTCCTTGATCCTATCTGCCAACGACTTCTCGTGTCCCCTCCTGGCTCTTCTTAGCTCTCTCTTTAGGTCTTTCCTGGCTAACTTGTAACTCTCAGGCCCACTAACTGAGGCTTCATGCCTCATCCTCACATAAGCCTCCTTCCACTTGACAAGGTTAAACTTCCTTAGTAAACCATGGCTCTCCCTCTCGACCACTTCCTCCCTGCCTAACAGGTACATACTTATCAAGGACACTCAATAGCTGTTCCTTGAATAAAGCTCCACATTTCAATTGTGCCCATCCCCTGCAGTTTCCTTCCCCATCCTATGCATTCTACGTCTTGTCTTAACGGCATCATAGTTGCCTTTTCCCCAGTTATAACTCTTGCCCTGCGGTCTATACTTATCCCTTTTTGTCACTAAAGTAAACATAACCGAATTGTGGTCACTATCACCAAAGTGCTCACCGACCTCCAAATCTAACACCTGGCTGGTTCATTCCCCAGTACCAAATCCAATATGACCTCAAGCCTTGATAGCCCTCCTGCACACATTGGGCAAAAATTGACCAATCTAAACTACTTGAACTACAGTATTTCCGGTCAGTATTTGGAAAGATAACAACTATCCTGTTACGGTTGCTCCTATCCAGAATCATCTTTGCAATCCTTTCCTCTACATCTCTGAAACTATTCAGAGGCCTATATAAAACTCCCAACATGGTGACCTCTCCTTTCCTGTTTCTAACCTCAGCCCATACTACATCAGTAGGTGAGTCCTCAAATGGCCCGTAATACTGTTCTTGACTAACAATGCCACACCCCCACCTCTTTTACCATCTTCTCTGTTCTTACTGAAACATCTAAATCACATAACCTGCAACAACCATTCCTATCCCTGCTCTGTCCATGTCTCTGAAATGGCCAAAGCATCAAATTTCCAATTATCAACCCATACTGCAAGTTCACCCATTCTGGATGCTCCTAATGTTGAAGTAGAGACACTTCAAACCACCTTCCTGCTTGCCGGTTCACTTTTGCGACCTTCAAGTCATATTTCTGACACCTGGACCCTGGAACTACAATTTAACTTCCCATCCCCCTGCTGAAATTAGTTTAAACCCTCCCGAAGAGCATTAGCAAATTCCACCCCTCAGCATATTGGTACCCTTCTAGTTCAGGTGTATATCATCCTGTTTGTAGAGGTCTCACCTACCCCAGAATGATCCCCCAATTATCCAGGTATCCGAAAACCACCCTCCTGCACTGTTCCTGTAGCCACGTGTTCAACTCCTCTCTCTCCCTATTCCTTGCCTCGCCACACATTGGCATGAGTAACAAACTAGAGATAATAACGCTGTTTGTTCTAGCTCCAAGCTTCCACCCTAGCTCCCTGAATTTCTGTCTTAAAGCCCCATCACTTTTACTACCTATGTAGTTTGTTCTCTTGTGGACCACAACTTGGGGCTGCTGCACCATGTCCTCCCACTCGATTGTCCCAGAAGCACGATCCAAGACATCACAAACCCTGGCACCTGGGAGGCAACACACAGTGATTCTTCCTCGTTCCCACAGAACCTCCTATCTGTCCTCCTAACTGTGGAGTCTCGAATGTCTAATGTTCTGCTCTTCTCTCCCCTTCACTTCTTAGCAACAGGGACAGACTCTGTCCCTGATACCTAAACTGGAAGAACATAATCTTCTTTGTCAAATTTACGCCAGTCTGGTATTTTGAAACTATTTTTGTCAGTTGACAGATACTGTTGTATAGTAATTTGACTGTTGCTTGTGGATTCTGAGTTTCAGTTGTTTTATCTATGGACATGATTCTGATTGTGATTTCAAGTGTAACTTGCAGCATAGCATTCTGATTCCTCTACTTTGGAGTCCCAATTATGTTTTGGGCCCAACATAACCTTTTCACTTACAAATTTTTGTCAAAATAACTATTTGCGTGAATAAATTTCACTCAATAATTGAGTAGTACTCTAATGTTAATGGGAATTCACAAGGGAAAATGAAATTTGTCCCTTGCAAATTTACCTATACAGCAAGTTGGATATTCTGTTGGTCAAAATTTTCCAGCAATGTCACCATATTCTTCATGTCACTAAGCAAAGAGAAGACAGTAGAACAGTTACAATTTCACTGAGCTAGTAATCCAGATTCCAAATAGGTTTAAGCCCCCCCGATGGAAGCTGGTGGAATTTAAATTCTATTAATCTGGTATTAAAATATAATTTCGTAGTCAACATTAGTGACTATCGCTGTCATTAAAAATTCACCTGGATCACAACTGTCCTATGGGGAAGCAATCCTTACCCTGTTGGGCTTATGTGACTTCAGATACAGTATAATGTGATTGACTCTTAATTGCCCTATCAAATCACATTTTCTTTCCAAACACAGACTGGGACTGCCATAGTGTTAAGGGTTTAGATGGAGAGGAATTGAAGTGTGTACAAGACAATTTTCTGATTCATTATGTGGATGTACCTGCTAGAGCAGGTGCAAAACTTGACTTACTCTTGGGAAATAAGGCAGGGCAGGTGACTGAGGTGTCAGTGAGCACTTTGGGGTTAGTAACCATAATTCTATTAGATTTAAAATAATGATGGAAAAGGATAGACCAGATCTAAAAGTTGAAGTTCCAAAAACTGAGAAAGGCCAATTTTGACGGTATTAGGCAAACCTTTCGAAAGCTTATTGGGGGCAGATGTTCGCAGATCGAGGGACGGCTGGAAAATGGGAAGCCTTCAGAAATGGTATTCCTGTCAGGGTGAAAGGGAAGGCTGGTAGGTATCGGGAATGCTGGATGACTAAAGAAATTGAGGGTTTGGTTAAGAAAAAGAAGGAATCATATGTAAGGTATAGACAAGATAGATCAAGTGAATCCTTAGAAGAGTATAAAGGAAGTAGGGGTATACTTAAGAGGGAAATCAGGAGGGCAAAATGGGGACATGAGATAGCTTTGGCACATAGAATTAAGGAGAACCCAAAGGGCTTTTACAAATACATTAAGGACAAAAGGTTAACTAGGGAGAGAATAGGGCCCCTCAAAGGTTAGCAAGGTGGCTTTTGTGTGGAGCCACAGAAAATGGGGGAGATACGAAATGAATATTTTGCATCAGTATTTACTTTGGAAAAGGATATGGAAGATATAGACTGCAGGGAAATAGATGGTGACATCTTGCAAAATATCCATATTACAGAGGAGGAACTGCTGGATGTCTTGAAACTGGTAAAGGTGGATAAATCCCCAGGACCTGATCAGGTGTACCCTAGAACTCTGTGGGAAGCTAGAGAAGTGATTGCTGGGCCTTTTGCTGAGATATTTGTATCATCGATAGTTACAGGTGAGTTGCTGGAAGACTGTTTTGAGAACAGTGGTAAGGAGAAAACAGGGAACTATAGACCAGTGAGCCTGATGTCGGTGGTGGGCATGTTGTGGGAGGGAATCCTGAGGGACAGGATGTACATGTATTTGGAAATGCAAGGACTGATTAGGGATAGTCAACATGGCTTTGTGTGTGGGAAATCATGTCTCAAACTTGATTGAGTTTTTTTGAGGAAGTAACAAAGAGGATTGATGAGGGCAGAGTGGTAGATGTGATTTATGTGGACTTCGCTAAGGTGTTCCACAAGGTTCCCCATGGGAGACTGGTTAGCAAGGTTAGATCTCATGGAATACAGGGAGAACTAGCCATTTGGATACAGAACTGGCTCAAAGGTAGAAGATGCAGGGTGGTGGTGGTGGTTGTTTTTCAGACTGGAGGCCTGTGACCAGTGGAGCGCCACAAAGATCGGTGCTGTGTCCTCTACTTTTTGTCATTTACATAAATGATTTGGATGCGAGCATAAGAGATACAGTTCATTAGTTTGCAGATGACACCGAAATTGGAGGTGTAGTGGACAATTGTAACATTTAAGAGGCATTTGGATGGGTGTATGAATAGGAAAGGTTTGGAGGAATATGGGCTGGGTGCTGGCAGGTGGTACGAGATTGGGTTGGAATATCTGGTCGGCATGGACGGCTTGGTCTGAAGGGTCTGCTTCCATGATGTACATCTCTATGACTCTCTGACTCAAGGGCAATTAAGGATGAACAACAAACGCCAGTCTTACCAGTGCAGCCCACACCTTGTGAAAAAATAATGGGAGAAGAAAAGACATTTTACGAATGTGGTTTACAGGTTCTTGTGTTATTATTTTCAATATTTAACAGTACAAAAATTTCTCAAGAAGTAATCGTGCAATTGGCTCAGTTTAATGAGTAATGATTTAATTTTACCTAATTTGTTGTTACCATCTTTTCTCCCTGGTGTGTAAAGCTCAGTTGTGATGTTCAATTGCTAATCTGTTTCTGTTTCTGTTCAAAAGGCGGTTGAATAAGCACACCAGGTTGGCTAGAGGCTAATTACTGTTAGAAATTTTCATAAGTTGGTAAGTGCTTGCTATCTCTTGAAGAGATGAGGTTATCCTCAAGGTCAAATAATCAGAAAAATGCCTGGTTTTCATTAATGCTGTGCATTGAAGTTGTTGAGTTGTGACTTGATAGACTACATCTAACACTTTAAACAATGAACAATACATTGGACAAACCTTGCAAGGTCCCATGGTTGCATTCCTCCTCCATGTTTTTGCTTTGAACTATGTTTCAGCACTATGTTTGCAGCAATGTTTAAGAATGTGAGTAAAGTGTACCAGTGATGGTTGACATTGATCTGTAGGCCTTATTTGTCTAAACAACACTAAGTCGTTCAGACCTAAAATGTGGATCTTTGACCATGGGGCAAGTGAGGAAATATTTTTGAGTCTGTTTTTGTTGCCTTGTTTGTTTTCTTACTTCTGTTGTAATGTTTAAAAAAAAAATTAAATTCCTCAAAATTTGCTTATTTTGTGGCATTACAAAGTGCACATAACTAACTCCTTCTCTGTGAGTTTAAATTTGTTCTCCAAGCCACCATGTAAATAAGGCCTCCAAATCCAAATCAAACTTGATAGTTTCTTCTGTTCCTGTCACTGTAGGATTAGTGCCCCTGTAAGCAAACTGAGGATATGTCAATAGTAGTTGACATATTTTCTAAAGCTTTTAAAAAATTATTTTAGTATCTTCCTAAATTTTTTGAAGATCAGATGGAGGTGAATGTTTTGAGGTGCCATACCATACAAGGCTACAGGCCAAGACCTCAAAAATGGGATTTGAAAAGATGGATATTTAGAGTCATTAGAGATGTACAGCATGGGGACAGACCCTCTGGTCCAACCCATCCATGCTGACCAGATATCCTAACTAATCTAGTCCCATTTGCCAGTGCTTGGCCCATATCCCTCTTAAACCCTTCCTATCTTAAACCCTTCTACTCATCTGGAAGCCTTCTAAATCTTCAGCCTCCACCACTTCCTCTGGCAGCTCATTCCATAAATGCACTACCTTCTGTGTGAAAAGGTTGCCCCTTAAGTCCCTTGTAAGCTTTCCTCCCCTTACTCATAACCTATGCCCTCTAGTTCTGAACTCTTCCATCCCAGGGAAAAGACCTTGTCTATTTACTTTATCTGTGCCCCTCATGATCTTATACACCTCTATAAGGTCACCCTCAACTTCTGACGCACCAGGAACAACAGCCCCAGCCTATTCAGCCTCTCTCTATAGCTCAAACCATCCAACCCTGGCAACATCCTTGTAAATCTTTTCTGAACCCTTTCAAATTTCACAACACCCTTCCGATAGGAGGGAGACCAGAATTGCATGCAATATATCAAAAGTAGCTTAACCAATGTCCTGTACAGCCGCAAACTGACCTGCCAACTGATATACTCCATGCTCTGATCAATACAGGAAAGCATACCAAACACCGCCTTCACTATCCTATCTACCTGCGACTCCACTTTCAGGGAACTATGAACCTGCGCTCCGAGGACTCTTTGTTCAGCAACACTCCCCAGGACCTTACCATTAAGTGTGTAAGTCCAGCCATGATTTGTCTTTGCAAAATGCAGCACCTCATAGTTATTTAAATTAAACTCCATCTGCCACTCGGTCTATTGGCCCATCTGATCAAGATTCTCTTGTACTCTGAGGTAACCTTCTTTGATGTCCAGTACATCTCCAATTTTGGTGTCGTCTGCAATCTTGGTAACTATACCTCCTATGTTCTCATCCAAATTATTTATATAAATGACTAGAAGCAGTGGACCCAACACCAATCCTTGTGGCACATTGCTGGTCGCAAGCCTCCAGTCTGAAAGGCCACCCTCTGTCTTTGAACCAGTTTTGTATCCTAATGTCTAGTTCTTCCTGTATTCCAACTGATTTAATCTTGGTAACCAATCTACTGTGAGGAACTTTGTCGAATTCCTTACTGATGTCAAATAGATCATGTCCACCGCTCTGCCCTGAACAATCCTCTTTGTTATTTCTTCAAAGACTGAAATAACTGCGATGTTGGAATGCAGAAATTGCTGAAAAAGCTCAGCATGTCTCATAGCATCTGTGGAAAGAAATCAGAGTTAACGCTTCAGATCCAGTGACCCTCAGTTCTGAGGAAAGGTCACTGGACTCTAAGCATTAACTCTACTTTCTCTGCATAGATGCTGCTAGACCTGAGCTTTTGTAGTGATTTCTGCTTTTGTTTTTGATGAATATTTGAAGACTGGTGTGGACGTGATGAGCTCACATGCCTCTTGTTGTAAAGAAGAAAAAACTCTGACTCTCTATGACTCTACGTACTATGCTTCTCTATAGGCAGCACCTTGCCCTGAATAATGATAGAGACATTCTCATGTGAAGTTGAGGCTGTAGGTGTTGTTTGGTGCTAAAATGGGATGTATGATGTCTAACAACTTGGCCAAATAGTATCTCACTCTTAAAAACCAAAGAACTGTAGATGCTGGAAAATAGAAACAAAAACAGAAATTCCTGGAAAAACTCAGGATGTCTGGAGACAGAGCAGAGTTGATGTTTCAGGTCCAGTGAGCCTTTTCCAGACAGGTTCTGATGACTGGTCATTGGACCTAGAGCAGAGTTATTGCTTCGTCTCCAGAGATGCTGCCAGTCCTCCTGAACTTTACCAGTAATTTGTTTTTGTTTCTAATATCCTATTCTTGCTATTCATGCCTCATGCCAGTCAGTGCGTAAGATGTTTTAGAATCTATTGTTCAGACTCCTTTAACAATACATTAGGAAGTCATACTGGGAGCAAAGTCTGAAACTGATGCGAACTGGTCTTATGTATACTGCTGTGACAAAGGCAGGTCAGAGGTAAGTGTTCTGCACCAAGTAACTCTCCTGTTTTCTATGTACCAGTTCACTGTCTGCAATGCACAAATCTGGAGTATGATAAAATCCTTTCCACTAGCCTGGATGGATGAGGCTCCACCGACACTTGATGTGTGACAAAGCAGGATAAGTCTGCTTGTTTGGCACCCTACTCATCACTGTCAATGTTAACTTTTTTTGCCACTGCCACACAATGGCAGTTGAGTGTGCCATCTGCAAGATGCACAGCAGAAATTCACTAAGGCTCTTTTTAACAACACCTTCCAAATCTGTGACCTCTACCACTTGGAAGGGCAATGTACAGATGTGTGGGAACACTATTGCCTGCAAGTTTCCCTCAAAGCCTTTCACCATCCTGACTTGGAACTATATAATCATTCCTTCATTGTGACTGGATCAAAATCCTTAAACTTAGTGTCTAATAGCTCTGTGAGTGAGTCTCAAGGATCGCAGTGGCTTCAAGAAATGTGCTCACCACCATCTATAGGGCTATTAAGAAAGAACAGTAAATGCTTTTATGCGAGAGGTATCCACATTCCCATGGATTAATTTTAAAAATCAGCCTAATGTTTACAAAACACATTTTGTGACAAAACTACTAGGAGGTCAAGGAAAATAGTATAAGATTTGAATTTTCAAAAGGCGTTTGATAAGATGTGGTGCAAAAGGTTAATGTGCAGCATTTGGGCTTAGAGCTGGGGTTACTAATTTAGCATAATTGGGGGATTGATTGCTGGCAGAGTGCCAAGAGTATGAATAAATTGTGCATTTCAAATTGGCAAGCTCAACATCCCTTTTCCTCCCCTCTCTTCTTGCTCTTGTTCCCCTTGCTGTCCTTCCCCTGACTTCGTAGTTTTATTTTCTGTTTTCTGACATTTTATTTTTAGCTTACTTTATCACAATCCAAAACTTCACAGAATCTCTGGACAGCATTAGTGCAAAATAATGCAACTTCTAAACACTTTTGTTTGAAGTTGCTTCTCAATTATTTCAGTAAAAATACACCCTAAAATGATGAAACTTGTGTTTCCTTGTTAACCATCAATAAGTCTAAGAAATATGTTGCAGTTTATTCATTTAATTAGTTTCTGAACTCCTGTTGCATTCTCTTCTTATTTATGAATATTTGGATTATATTAACATGATCTGTGTGCTGCTGGCCTTCTGTGACTGAAACAAAAATCTTATGAGTACAGAATAAGAAAAATGTCATTAAAACATGCTTTTTCATTAATGTTTTGGAATTTTAACTTTTATCTTTTTTGTGTTTTTAAGACTAGCAAAAATCAAATCAAAGTAGAACTCGTAGATGAAAACTTTACAGAATTGAGGGGCGAGATTGCAGGGCCTCCTGACACACCATATGAAGGTAAATGCCAGTGATATTCTCTGAATTGTAAGTATGGATACTAAAGACTAAATAAAATTAGTTGATATGTTTGTACCCTATTCATCTGTATGTAAAGAACACTGAAGTTTTTCCCTGACGTTTGATGGAAATAAAAGGTAACTCTTCAGTGACTCATTTTTGTAGAAGAATAGGTTGTTAAATTGTTGAAATTAATCTTAAACAAGCTTATGCTGCTTTTTGGGAAGACCTCTTTGTAGCTTCCTTCTTTTAAAAAAAGGATGTTTTTAAGGAAGGAGGCATTTGGTACGTTTGTCTTTAGTGGTCAATGCATTGAGTAAAGGAGTTGAAAGGTCCTGCTGTGGCTGTTCAGGGTATGGGTTAGACAACTTTTGGAATACTGTGTGCAATTCTGGTCTCCCTGCTATCGGAAGGATGTTGTCAAACTTGAAAGATTTCAGGAAAGATTTACAAGGATGTTGTCGGGGTTGGAGGGTTTGAGCTATAGAGAGGCAAAATAGGCTGTGGCTATTTTCCCTCGAGTGTTGAAGACTGGGGAGTGACCTTACAGGGGTTTATAAAATCATGAGGGGCATGGATAGGATGAATAGCCGAGGCCTTTCCCCGAGGTGGGTGGAGTCCAAAACTAGAGAGTTTAGGTTTAAGGTGACAGGGGAAAGATTTAAAAGGGACCTAAGGAACAACCTATCCATGCAGAGGGTCGCGCATGTATGGAATGAGCTACTAGAGGAAATGGGGAGGTTGGTACAATTACATGAGTTAAAAGGCATCTGGATGGGTATGTGAATAGGAAGGTTTTTAGAGGGATATGAACCAATCGCTGGCAAATGGGGCTAGATTAATTTAGGATATCTAGTTAGCATGGATGAGTTGGACCAAAGGGTCAGTTTCTGTGATGTACAGTTATATGACTCAAATAGAAAAGTCATTAGGCCGCATGATACATGTCCAAGGAGATTGAAAAGTGTTTGAGGATGAAGAGAGAAGCAATGGCGGAGATCATATATTTTCCAGAAACTTTTGAAAATCTGAATTGACGCAATGAACTAGAGAATGGCAAATATTACATCTGAGTAAACACGAGAAAAGAATAATCCTGCCATCCATCAGCCAAATTAGTCTAGTTTTCATTGTGGCTAAGTATCAATATTCTATAAGGAAATTAATAAGCATCACTTAAAAATAAAAGCTAATCAGATTTTTAAGAGTTGTTTTTGGTTCATATTTTTTCAGAAAATCTTGTATAAATGTTCACATTCCCCAAATCCTTGATTCATGGGAACAGCATATAATGAAGGCTGAAAAGTCCGTGTAATCCTGAAAGAGACAAGTGCTGTGCTGTCAGCAACACTGACTTTTTGGTGTGACTTCAAACTGAGGGACATTTAGTGAGTTTTGAGAAGATTTGTAGCTTAGCTCGCTGAGCTTGAAGGTTTGTTTTCAGACATTTCTTCACCACACTAGGTAACATCATCACTGAGAGGGACTGTATCTTGGTGTCAGTAGAAGACCATCTGGCATTATACAAAGGCAACCAAAGGAACTTTCAGTGTTCTGGCCAACAGTTGATTCTTGACAAGCATCATCAAAAATTAGATTGACTAGTCATTTATCTCATTAAGTCATTCTGTTCAGTCAGTTATGATGAATGATAAGATCTTCAGGGCAAGTAATAGGGGAAGCTAGAGATACCCTAAAATAATTAGAACACGAAACAATCTTCAGCAGATAGCAGATAAGACTGAAATTCTTGCATCATTTACAAAGAGAACAAATATATGACAAAAGGCAAAGGAATTGGTTTGAGTAGATATTTCCACTTGAAGAGATGCTACAAACATGCTTGAATGGCTGTTCCTTGAACTGGAATTGTATGTTTGCACTTAACAGGTACCTTCTTTGTGGGTGTTGGGTGTTTGAATTTGTGTTTAGCTTTTCAGATTACATTCTAAGCTTCATCCTCATCCCCAGCCTAATTATGAGTGTGTACAATGAAAATTATGCATAATTACTTTTCAGACATCCAAATATTTAACACATACGGAAGGTTATATTCATTGGGTAAGAAACTAGGCAAAGCACTAAGCCCTGTAGTAAGGTTGATTTGAAAGGGACAAAAAAAAAGGAAAGACGTAGACTCCGATTTAATCTACAGTATGTTCTTAGTTTTATCTTCCTGGTGTGAAACTGACTACCAAACAACCTAAAGGGCCCACATTTCATCTGTGATCTAAGCTAAACTAGCAATCTCGTCATCTTGGTTCATTTTGCCTTACATGTAACAGTTTATCTCATGAGCCTGGCAAAAAAGCTTTCTCATCAACTTGTTCAGAGATAACATTACACACCTCTTGAACGCTGGCCTCCTGGCCCATAGCTTGAGATACTACCAGTGCATCATGAACTCTTTTTAGTTGAATATTGACCCACTAGAAGATGAAGAAAATCCCAAGCTGCTTCAGCTTTACTGAGTTAATTGATCTCACCAGGTGCAGTAATGTAGCTCAGATTTCATCACCTTGTATTGTTAACTGATCTTTACTAGTGTGGTACTTAACT
Organism: Chiloscyllium plagiosum; assembly: GCF_004010195.1. NCBI lineage: Eukaryota > Metazoa > Chordata > Chondrichthyes > Orectolobiformes > Hemiscylliidae > Chiloscyllium > Chiloscyllium plagiosum. Next base: position 97,168,673 of record NC_057710.1, on the reverse strand, counting down.
CCACACACAATAAGGTGGTGCTGCAGTTCATCCTCTGTGTTAAATGAGGATTGTTTGGACACTGAGTCACGTGGATTGGACAGATTCTGTTCTCAGCCTTTGCAGAGTTATCTGACCTTGGATGCTATTTAAGAGAATGTACAGGAGAAGAAATATTTAGGTTCCAATCCTGATTGTTAATACACTGGTTTTGGAGCCCGTGGGCTTAGTGGCAAGATCAGTACAAAATTATTTTGGAGGAAGGGGAGAGTAGTCAAGATCTAATGGTTTTTGAGTGAAATATGTATTGACTTCCCTTGAAGTTGACATTGGGACCATTGTTTTTGATATAAATATAATCCCCTGGCCTCTCGGTATATGGACAAGAATTTCATTTGATACAAAATTTATAGTTGTAGTAAATAATGAAGTATTGACACATTTCAGTTGATAAAAGTAGAAAGAAAGATTGTTGGGACATGAGGAAAATTTTCTTTTCTGTTCTCGCAGAGTGGCTGCAGTTTGCAATTCACTGCCTGAAAGTAGCAGAAACTCATTTAGAAGGTGTCTGGATATGCGGCTGTAGTTCAGTAACCAGTAGGGGTACTGACCAAAAAAACCCAGAATGTGTGATTGGGCTAGCAGGCTCATTTTTCAACTGTGCAGATATGATGATCCAACTGGTCTTTAAGTTGTAAACTTTGATTATTTCTAAGTTTTAATTTGTATTAGTTGGTCTGACAGATGTGTTCTCTTTCTTGAAATTTGGTGGAACTTCACTGGATCTTTACTTTGTGTAGTTAATGCTCCTAAATGTGTTGAAATATATAAGGCTGAGCATATCTGCACGTAGTACCTTCTAGCCATGATAGTAGGCGGTGTGATTGATCTTTAGGATAATTTTTTTTCTTGCACACTCCAGTATAATACTGTTGTTCACTGCTTCCACTACTCTCGACATTTGCATTTATCTTTACATTGTCAGATGAGGAGAAATTACCTTAACTTAAGTAAATATTGGGAACACTGAAGCCACTGCTTTCAGTTCCAATCACAAGCTTTGCTCCCTAGCTGCTGATGCTACCCCTTAACCCGAGCTACTGTCTGAGCTGAACCATTTCATAAACACAGGGTGAACTCCAACCACATCTGTACAGTTACTAAGGTGGCCAATTTCTATTCCGCAACCCTGTTGCTCCACTTGTTCTGCCTCCACCTTCAGTTCATGCATTGAAGCCCACCTTTATGCTTTTGCTACTTCTGGCTTTGGTTATTCTGATGCTGTCCTGGCTAACCTCCCACATTCTATCCTCCTATAAATGGGAGGTCATCCAAAACTCAGCAGCTATGTTCCTACTTGCACCAAATTCTGTTCACCCAGTCCTTGCTGACCTTTCCTTGGCTCCAAGTAAATCAATGTTTTGATTTCAAAATTACTATCAATATTTTAAAATTACTACTGTACTAGTATCTCTAATCTCCTCCAGTCCTAAAACTTCCAAGATGTCTTCATGCTACAATGGGGTATTTGAGGAAAATGAATTGATTAGCATAATTTTCACAAGGACTAATTTTTAACAACTGTTTTGGGGAGTGGGCTTATTTTTTATTTTCTCTAACTATTATGTGATGCCATTTTGTGCACAACTCCTGAAAGTAGAAAATTTGATAATGCCCATTTATTCTGTTTTCAGATTGTGCCCTTAATTTGGATGGTGAAGGGGAATTAATTTGTTAAGGATTTGGTGATGCTACTGTTTTTTTCTCGTCATGGTCTATTTCCAACCTATGGCTTGTGGAAGAGGTGCTCGACCTTTCTCTTGGCTTGAATGGTACTCCACAGAACAATAGTTGAGTAGCCTTAAATCCAGTTTTCATTGTAATTAGGGTTTGATAGGCCTGCAAATACAAAACCAGATTGCCAATCTTAATCAGATGGGCCACTTGAATAGTAGGTGGGTAAAATGAAAACATCACATTATGCCAATACAGGTAGTTCTTCTATAATGTTCTTGTGCAACCCTGCATTATAGAAAAGTTATGCTTTAGAAACAGCGCTTAAAGTGTTGGTGTTGTAATTGCGTTACAGCCAACATATGTTTTAAACATTTGTGCTGTAGAAAGTGTCCCTAATTTGGCAATCGAGCTACAGCGAATTTGCAGAAATGAAATGCCCGTTATAGCAGAACGACCTTTAGTCATCCTTACTTGAAATAGTCAGGCTCCAACTCAACTTATGTAAAATTTGTTCACTGATGGATAGTTGCCTATATATGTGCTTTGATTAGATTTTCTTCGGGTTCATTCTGTGGGGTGAAGACAAGAGAATGGAGTTAAGAAACAATTATTATTGAATGGTGGAGCAGACTCAATGGGCGAAATGGCGTAATTCTGCTCCTGTATCTTACTCTTATGTTCTATGGTTGCAGAAAGTGTTAGGATTAAGATCAGCTTTTTCAGTGGCTGTTGAACCAAGCATTGGCAGAATACTCTGAATAAGACCTGGAGTATTTCATAAGCAACTGAAGCAACATTTTTGAGGGCTTGATCCAGCATTGTAGTATGCTAGATGACCTGCACCATGACCTGAGTGACAAGATGGTTAAGTGGGTAGCACTGCTGTCTCAGCACCAGAGATCCACGTGTGATTCCACCCTTGGGTGATTGTGTGGAGTTTGCACTTTCTCCATGTGTCTGCATGGGTTTTCTCAGGTGCTCTGGTTTCTTCCTACAGTCCAAAGATGTGCAAGTTAGGTGAATTGGCCATGCTAAATTGCCCATAGTCCAGGGATGTGCAGGCTAGGAGAATTAGCCATGGGAATTTCAGGGTTCCAGGGGTAGGGCAGGGGGGTGGTCTGAATGGGATGCTCCTCGAAGGGTCGATGTGGACTTGATTGGCTGAATGGCTTGCTTCCATACTGTGGGAATTCTGTGATTCTATTGCACAACACTCCAGAAGCCCACAATCTGCAATATGGACAATTGTCTCCTCCAAACAAGAAGAGAAATATTCAAGAGCAAAAGCTGTATTTGCATCCCGGCTGGTAATGGGGAGAAAACTTAACCTACATTATCTACAGTCAATCTGCTTTTGAATGAGATTTGAAGTGGGGCAGTTTAATTGAAGCAGCAAGCACTGAAAAGACAGTCTGTCTTTGGTGGAGTAACTTCCTCACTGACCTTTATCTCCTGTGCTTGTTACTCCATCCATCAAAAGACCACTAACTTTAGCCTCTTAAACATCCCTACTTTTAGTAGCTATATCATTGATGAAGGACCTTAAGCTGCCTGGGCCTTAAACTCTGGAAACTGCATTCCAAAACCTCTAATTGTTTGCCTGTACATTTTGATGCTCCTTAAACTTATATTATCGATCAAACCTTTGACTTCTTCCTGAGTATGACAGTAGAAGGGTTGATGTCTACTACAGCATGAAGAAACAAAATGAAACACCTTGGGGTGTTCTATTCCTTTTAAGGGCTACTATATAAATGTAGTTTGTTACCTCTATATTTGATTATTCCAGTGCACTCCTGCTCCACCACCTACTTTCCACACTATGTAAATATCTTGTCATCCAAAGCTCTCCTCTCTATGCTGTCATTTGGAGCAGATCTTTGATATCTGACAGTACTTTGGTTAAAACCTCATATGTTTACAGCGCAGGTGGAAGTCATTTGGCCCATGCCCATGTCAATCAACAAGGATTGGACCATACTAAGTCAATTCAATACACAGGCAATGAGTTCCAGACTCTCTCCATGCTAAGTGAAAGAAAAGTTCTCTTCATTCCTCATAGTCTTCTACCTACTTAAATGGATGCTCTCTGGTTATTGACCCCTCTATGAATGGAAAAAAAATGTCTTCCCGTTCACCTTATTTACACCCCTCATGCTCTTATAAATGGCTTTCAGGTCCTGTCTCAACTTGCTGTGCTCTGAGGAGAATCTAAACAAATATTTCCTCATAGCTAAGGCCCTCTAGCCAAGCAGCGTCCTTGTAAATATCCTTTGAACCTTTTTAACTGCCATCACACTCTCTTTACAGTATGACTGGACTGTGCGTACAACTCCAGTTGTGGCCTCACCAATGTTTTTTCCAGTTCTGGTATAACTACTCTGCTTTTGCATTTTATTTTTACTTCAGCTAATAAAGGAAAGTATCCCATGTGCCTTCTAAAACACCTTGTCAATCTGCCTTGCTGTGCTAACTTAAGGGATCTGTGGATGTGTTGGTTCCTGGTTCATCAATGCTTTGATTTTAAAATTCTAATTTTTCACAAATTCCTTCATAACATTTCCCCTGCATCCTTCTCTAACCTTTTCCATAGCCCTCTTGAGATATTTGTGATGGTGTGCTCCAGATTACTTGGAATCAGAGTTATGTGCCAGCATGCTGTCTTATGTACATCTTGTAGTCTGGAGGTATGGATAGAGGTGGTAGGGGCTAAGCTGATTCATTTGACTAACCAGGAATTTTTTCCACTCTTGGTGCCAGCTGTTGGTGTGTTTTCAAAGGATTTTCACATTTGTAATTGACCTGTTTGGACATTCAGTCCTGGGATGGGACTTGAGCCTGGAACTTCTGACCCAGGCAAGGATGCTACCCATTGACCCTTAAGATGCCCACTTGAGATATATGTGCTTTTAATCCTGGCTTCTTGTGCATCTGTATTTTAATCACTACGCAGTTGGTGACTGTGTCCTCAACTGTTTGACTCCCAAGTTCTGGAGTTTCCTTCCTAACTCTCTCTGTCTTAATGTCTTTCTAATATGCTTCTTCAAGCCCATCTCTTTTACTAAACTTTTGGTAATGTACCCTAGTATCTCTGTGTGGTTTGTTGTCAATATAATTGTACAGTATTCAATACAATAGAATGCAATTCAGCACAGGAACATGCCCTTCGGCTAGTTCCTAATCCTCATTTAGATCTACTATTTATTTACTATAAAAGCATGGCTTTTATCCCTCTGTTCATATGTCTATCAAGATATACCTTAAACGTTGCTAACATGCCTGCTTCCACCGCCTCCACTGATTGTGTGTTCCAGGCACCCACCGCCATGTGAAAAATTTTCCCTGCACTTCTCCCCTAAACCTTTCCCCTCATCTTGAACCTGTGCCCTCTTGTAGTTGATCTTCCCTTGCCTCCCGGGGGAAAAGCCTCTGACTATCCACCATATCTATGCATCTTAGAAGTTTGTAAATCTCTATCAGGTCTCTCTCTCCCCCCCCCCCCCCCCCCCCCCTCGGTCTCCGTCTGGAGAACAATACAAATTTATCCAACCTCTCCTCATAACTAAAACTCTCCCAGGCAACAAACATCCTGGTAAACCTAGTCTGAACCCTCTTCAAAGCATCCAAGTCCTTCTGGTAGTGTGGCACCCAGAACTGCAGGCAGTATTCTGAATGTATTCCTAACTAAACTTTTGTGCAGCTGTAACATAATTTATATTCAGTGCCCTGGCCAATTGAAGGCGAATGTACTGTATGCTGCCTTGACCACCTTGTCCACCTGTATTGCCACTTTAGAGGTCTGGGGACCTGTACACTCAAATCTCTCTGTCAGTGCTTCTAAGGGTTCTGCCATTTATTGGCACCTGAATTTGATCTTCTAAAACGTATCATCTTGCATTTGTCCAAATTAAACTCCACCTGTCATTTCTGTGCCAAAAATCTGCAATCTATCTATATTCCACTGTATGCTTTGACAATCCTCCTCACTATCTGCAACTTTGCCAGTTTTGGTGTCATCTGCAAACTTGTTAATCTTACAACCTACATTTTCCTCTAGATAATTATATATATTGCAAACAACAAAGGCCATAGTACTGATGCCTGCGGAACACCATTAGCTACTGATTTCCATTATGAAAAGCACCCTTCCACTGCTACTCTGTCTTCTATGACCAAGATGTGGAGGTGCCGGTATTGGACAGGTGGACGTAATTAAAAATCACACAACACTAGATTGTAGTCCAACAAGTTTATTTGGAAGTACATACAACAATCTTGGTTTGTTCAATATATTGCTCCGGTTGCATGACACTGACCTTATGTGATAAATTCTGTCTTCTGATCCTGCTCCACAGCTACCTGATGAAGGAGCAGCACTTCGAAAGCACGTATTTCCAAATAAACTTGTTGGACTACAATCTGGTGTTGTGATTTTTAACTCCTATGACCAAGCCAGTTTTGTATCTATCGAGCCATCTCATCCCGGAACCCATGAGACTATACTTTTCGATACCAGTCTGCCATGAGGTACCTTATCAAAAGCCTTACTGAAATCCATATAGATAACATCCAGTGCCCTTCCCTCCTCACTCATTCTTGTCACTTCAAAAAACTGAATCAAATTGATGAGATAGGACCTTCCCTGCACAAACCCATGCTGTCTATCAGTAACAAGACCATTCGCTTCTGAATGTGAATAAATCCTATGTCCCATTATCTTCACCAACAGCTTCCCAACCACTGATGTCAGGCTCATTGGCCTGTAATTACATGGATTATCTAAAAGAAAAACAACATTGGCCATTCTGCAGTCCTCTCGAGCCTCGCGTGTTTTGCATTGCCCATGAAGTGCCTCAAGGCATTTTGTTATACTTAAGGTGCTGTATAAATAAATGTCTAGTTGGCTCCACCTCATCTCTGTTTTAAATGTGTGACCCCTTCTTGTGAGATAATGCCCTCTGGCCCTGGGCTCCCTCACAAGGGTAAACAGTCACTCAGCATCTACAAAAGTCCCCAAAATGTCTTGTATGTTTCATTGACGTTGCCTCTCATTCTTCTATATTCCAATGAGTATAAGCCCAACCTACTCAACCTTTCCTCATTAACCATTCCCTCCATACCTGGGATCTGCTTAGTGTACCATCTCTGAACTTCCAGTGCCAGAATATCTTTCCTTCGATATATGGGCCGAAAACGGTTTACTATCTACCAGCTGTGATCTGACCAGTGCCTTCTATGGTTTTAGAAAAACCTCCTACTTTTATATGCTATTTCCTTTGAAATAAAGTCCAACATTTTATTTGCCTTCCCTATTACCTGCAGAACTTGAATGCAAGCTTCTTGTAATTCATGGGCAAGTAGTCCCAAATCCCTCTGTTCTCTGGCTTTCTGCAACCTTTCCTTATTTAAATAATATTCAGCTCCTCTGTACTTGCTGTCAAATTGCATGACCTCACATTTTCACACATTATGTTCCCATCTGCTAAGTTTTTCCTCATTCATTTAACCTATCTCTATCCCTCTGATTCTCTTTGTTGTCCTCACCACTTACCTTCCTATTTATTTTTGTGAAATCTGTCTTTATCCAACTTGGCCTATATGTTACATGAGGCCGACAACAATGTGATTTTTCTCTTAACAGGTCACTCAATTATAGCCAAGAAAGCCGACTTGCCACCACTTTCTCAAAGATGCCTCATGCTATAAACATTCAACAACATTCTAGAAAAAAAGGTTTATTTCATAAAAATAATTTGAACAGATTTTTAATCTTTATCTAGTTGGAATATCTCATACCAATGAAGTTAATTAGAGCATCTCTAAAGTATGGAAGACAATCTGTAATTCCACATTGCAAGTTCCTTAAGGAAGGTTTAGTATATAGTTATAACTAATAAAAACTGAAAGAACTGAGGAAGTTCTGAGGATGGGTACTGGACCCAAAATGTCAGTTTGGATTTCTTTCCATAGCTGCTGTTGGATTTGCTGTGCTTTTCCAGTAATTTCTGTTTTTGATAGTTATACCCCTTTCCTCACTTGACAGCTATAAATATTTTGACTAGTCATTCATAGCTGTGAGATTAGCTGTTTTCAAGGATGCTATATTAAAATGCTTTGCTCACTTTTGCTGTCCTCCAGCTCTCTTTATGTTTTGGGTCACTTCCTCTGTGCTGCAACTGCTGGTCCCCAAATGTTTTGCAGTGCCTTTAGACACAGTGCCATGAATGCACATTTTTTTATGTGTACCCCTCATATACTCTTTTCTACGTGCACAACCTTACAGGATGCATCAGCAACTTTTAAACCGTTCAGCTTCTGCTTTAGAGTTTTCATGCTTCATCTTTGGGTGGAGAAACATTTCAGATATTTTGAGGAAAAAAATCACTTGCTGTGTAAATTCATGTGAGAAAGTTCTAGCTTATTTTAAATTATCATGTTTTACAGTTGCTTTCCCAATTTTACCTCCTGTTCTGCAAATTGTGTAATAAAACATTTAAATGTAGAGTACTGGGGCTACTTTTTTGCTTGATGTTTTTTCTTAGACATGGGAATTGTGGCTTTGTGTTGCGGAGAGTAGAGAATAACACGAGTTGGAGGACAATGAAAACAGAGGCCTTTTTTGATCACACTGCTCTTCTTAAACCTTGCAGTATAAATACGATAAGTTTACATAATTTTGTTTGAAACCCTCTACTATGGATAGTCAGATATAGTGGAATGCTTATCAGAAAACTGGTGCTTTGCAGCTGTTGTTTTCATTAATGGTCATAAAAAGAAAACTGTGGCCAAAGCACCTGCATTTTCTGATTTCTCTGCTGTGTTTATGTTGTGACTGGAAAGTTCTATCTATGAAAAATGGAACAGTGATGTATTTGAACTGTTCATTGTTATAGTAGTCATGGCAAATAACTTGTGTTGATTGTAAAATACTCATATCTGACTAGATGAGCCAAACTTATTTGGGAAAGTAGTTATGTAACTGGCCAAGAAATAGTTGCATGTGTAGCTTGGCCATGGGTAGCATTTTTCAATGTCAGCATCATCAACTCCTATTAATTCAAAGCTACTTGAATTACTGAATACTGTGAACTTTCTAGTGCAAAGTATTACTTTGGATTACTATATTATGCTTTCAACTGTGTTATCACACTCAGTTTACCCCAGGTACTGCGCAGGTAAATAATCAAGTTGGTTAACTGTTTGGAAATAGTTGAAACTATTGTGCTTTAATGCGAACTGTTTAATTGGGTTGTTATCTTCCATAAAGTGCAAGTAAGAAAAGGTAAAGTTAATATAGTTTTTGCTCTGTGGAAGGCAACTATATTATTTTCCACAAATTGACTAATATACATTCCAGTCAGAAAATTGATTAAATTGACATGATGAATAAATGAAATGTCTCTTTTACTCAGTTATTGACTTAACTGCTGCGCTGTTCCAGCAACACATTCAGCTATTGACTTAACGGTCAATGGGCTACATATTTTTCCCATGTAAACTTCAGTTGTAGCTAGTTAGCATGAGCTAAAGTCTATGATATGTGATGACATCTTAATCTTCTGCACTTTCTTCATGCGTGTGATTGTCTTTTTATGTCATGCAAACAAAAGAAGCTATGTTCTAATTGTGGTCTAACCAATTATTTATGTATATATTTAATATTACTCTTTGTATTTTGCATTCCCATTTAAAAGTTGTGCAGTCTCAACTGGTTTTTATACTGATTTGTTTTCTCACTTATTGCCAATGTCATCCTCAGATTTTCTCTTTTAAAATGTTATCATTTAAAGTACTTCCTAGAGAATACTGAAGTTTGTCAGACAGCTTTATTAATTTTAAGTACTTGATGCCTTAATGGCTGAGTTTCTTATGAACACCACCTCTAGCTTGCACAGAGCAGAAAGGAAACTGATTTGTTGTGAGGCAGTGGAAGTGGCTGTCTGCCTAAAGATGGCGCTGCCAGATATAAAATAGTTTGCACGGCAGCATAAGATGAGTTTATCTTATCTCAGCAACGTTGCAAAAGTTGTTTCTGCTTTTGTATATTCCACTGCCTAGGTTGATGCCAGTGGTCCATCTGGTTTCATTTCTTTTTTTTTTTGTTGAGACTTTGTAGTGATTGATACAACTGAGTGGCTTGCTAGGCCATTTCAGAGAGCAATTGAGAGGCAACCACATTGCTGCATGTCTGGAATCGCATGTAGGCCAGAGCAGGTAAGTATGACTGATTTCTTTCCCTAAAGGATATTAGGTGCATTAGTCAGGGGTAAATTATTCGGGGATTGGGTGTGGGTGGGTTTCTTTTCAGAGGGTCAGTGTGGACTTGTTGGGCCGAAGGACCTGTTTCCACACTGTTGGGATTCTATGATTCTAGTGAGCCAGATGGGCTTTTCTGACAATCAACAATGATTTTATGGTCTTCAGTAGATTCTTAAAACCAGATTATTTTTTAAATTGATTTCAAATTCCACACCTACTGTCGTGCGATGATAAGTGGTCCCCAGAACATTAGCTGAGTTCCTGCATTGCCAGTTGAGTAATCATTCAAATAAGCCACTGCTTTCCTTTTAGTACTATGTCACACTGTATATACTTGGCATGTGTGAATTGTGATGTTTTCGTAATTTTCATTAAACCAATCCTAATGGCCCAAGGACAGTATTTTGTGACACAACCACCGTCTATGGATATTCTGGCATTGAGCTTTTGATTGTTCTGAAATTGATTTGATTTTTAAACCAAGTCATGTCTGTCAGTTTAGATGTATTGATAGGAGCTCTGATGATTTTTCTTTTGTGCTGAGTCAGAGCAATTTGGAAGTTGAATTGCTTTGTTTTAGTCTCTGATGGAGAGATTGTCTTTACACCATGGCGTTAAGCACTATTTCTCCTTCCTGTACTCCATCTCATTGATCTACAACAGTGCCGTCAGCAAGCTTGTAAATGGAGTTGGTGCAGAATGTAGCCACATAGTATATGTATGAGGGATATAGTTGGGGGCTGAGTACATAGTCTTGCGGGTTACCAGTGTTGAGGATTATTGTGGAGGAGGTGTTGTCACCTGTTCTTATACACTGTGGACTATTGGTCGGGAAGTCAAGAATCCATTTACAGTTGGGGAAGCAAACATAGGTCCTGGAGTTTGGAGATGATTTTATTTGGAACTATGATGTTGAAGGCAGAGCTGTAGTCAATATTTAGGAGCCTGAAGTAGATATTCTTGTCCAGATATTTCAGGAATGCGTAGGGTGATGGAGATCGTCACTGCTGTGGACCTTTTGTGCTGGTGGGTGAATTGTAAGGAGTCAAGGCACTCTGGGAGGCTGCATTTGATGTGAGCCATGACCAACCTCTGAAAGCACTTCATGGTTATGGATGTCAGAGACACCAGGTGGTACTCGTTAAGGCATGTTGCATGATTTCTTTTTGGCACTGGGATGATGTGGTCTTATTGAAGGAGATGGGGACTTCAGATCATGGTAAGGAGAGGTTGAAGATGTCTGCGAATACTCCTGTCAGCTGATCCACACAGGATGAGAGTTTATGGCTGAGGTCTCTATCTGGGCCGGTTTCTTTCCATGGGATCACACTTGAGAAACCTGATCCAGCATGTGCAATGGTGATAAAAGGTACAGGTGCATCCGAGGTTGATGGGACAGGTGATATTGTTCCATTGACCTTCTGTTCATTGCGAGAATGCACCGGGTAGAGATGTACTGTTGCCCGCAATTCTGTTCGACTTTGCTTGGTAGCCCGTAGTTTGTGGCAAGGCTTGCACAACATTATGGGTGGCCATGTGGTTAGTCTGAGTCTCAAGTTTAGTTTGATGTTGCCTTTCGCCATCCCTGATATGACCTTGCAAAGGTCATATCTGGACTTCCTGTAAAGGTCAAAGTTGCCTGACTTCAATGCCTCAGACTTGGACTTCAGTAGGGAGTAGATTTCCCTGTTCATCCACAGTTTCCCGGTAGGGGAATTAGCTTCTTCGAGACACCGCTGTCGACACGCTTAATAAAGAAATCTGTAATGGGAGTGGCATACTTGTTCAGGTTAGCTGCTGAGTTCTTGAATTGAACTATTTCACTGACTCTAAACAGTTCTGTAGAAGCTCTTCAGTTTCCTTAGATCAACACTGCATTACTTTCTGTACTGGGCCCTCCCATTTCTATTTCTGATTGTAAGCTGGGAGGAGGAGCACAACATTGTGGTCTGATTTTCCAGAATACGATTGGATGGTGGAATGGTTTTATGGTTGTGTAGCAATGGTCAAGGATGTTTGGACTTCTGGTGGGATAGATGATGTGTTGGTGAAATTTTGGTAGCACAATGTTGAGGTTGTTGTTGAAACTTTATTGCTGGAACAGCACAGCAGGTCAGGCAGCATCCAGGGAACAGGAGATTCGACGTTTCGGGCACAGGCCCTTCTTCAGGAATGGCCTGCATTCCTGAAGAAGGGCCTGTGCCCGAAACGTCGAATCTCCTGTTCCCTGGATGCTGCCTGACCTGCTGTGCTGTTCCAGCAATAAAGTTTCAACTTTGATCTCCAGCATCTGCAGACCTCACTTTCTCCTCAATGTTGAGGTTGGCCTGGTTGAAGTCATCAACAATGAGCATGGCTTCAGACTCTTCATACTGTATATTTCAGCAAGTGTACTCTTCACTTCCACATGGGTGGATGTAGATCGCTGTCAGGACAGTGGATGTGAACTTGCATGGCAGGTAGAATGGATGGCATTTCACTGTTAAATATTCTAAGTGTGGGGAGCAGTGACTTGCCAGGGTCAGTGCCTGAGCACCAAGCGGCGTTGATTAGAAGGCAAACTCCACTGCCCCTGGTCATGCCTGAGGATGCTGAGCGGTGCATTTTGGTGAATTGAGAAACTCTCCAGTTGCAAGGCAAAGTCAAATTTAGCAGAAGTGAGCCATGGCTCTCTGAAACAGAGCACATAGCTGTCCCTCAATTCTCTCGGGAAGGTAAGTCTAGTTTTAAGTCCACCCGCTTTATTCTCAATGGCTTGGAAGTTTTCCAGGAGTATGTTGGAGTAGGGGGTCTAAAACCTTTGGCGTTTCAGTCTCACCTGAAGTCTATTTCATCTCCCATGTTTCCTGGGTTGGTAACTGCTCCTAATCAATCCTGGATCCTAGTAATTTTGATGCAGAGAATCCGCCCACGTGGAAGTGAAGAGTACACTTGCTTAAATATACAGTATGAGGAGTCTTGAGACAGAACACTAAAAAGGATTCTGGGTAATCCAAGGTGGAGAACGGGAAAAACTTCTGGCTGTAACAGTTCTTTTTTGTTTGAGGTATTTTAGGTGCTGGAAGTGATTTCCTCGAATTGCAGGAGCAGCGATTACTGTTTTATATGCTGTTGCATTGTTTTGGAACTTGGGGAAAAAAAGTTAAAACAACAGCAGTTTTAAAAGGGAGAAGAACAGACAAAGGAAGCACATGGTGAGGTCATTGCAGGCGAGACAGAGAGAGCTAAGGCTATTGGGGTGGGTTTAAACTAATCCAGCAGGGGGATGGGAACCAAAATTGCAGTTCGAGTATAGAAAAGGTTGAGAGGGAGATCTGAAGTCAAGTTTCAGGGATGCAAGATGGCATCGGCAAGCAAGAAGTTAGTTTGAAGTGTGTCTACTTCAATGGCAGGAGCATCCGGAATAAGGTGGGTGAACTTGCAGCATGGGTTGGTACCTGGGACTTCGAAGTTGTGAGCAGGGACAGGAATGGTTGTTGCAGGTTCCAGGATTTAGATGTTTTAGTAAGAACAGAGAAGATGGTAAAAGAGGGGGAGGTGTGGCATTGTTGATCAATGACAGTATTACATTTGCAGAAAGGATGTTTGGGGACTCGTCAACTGAGGTAGTATGGGCTGAGGTTAGAAACAGGAAAGGAGAGCTCACCCTGTTGGGAGTCTTCTATAGGCCTCTGAGTAGTTCCAGAGATGTAGAGGAAAGGATAGCAAAGACGATTCTTGATAGGAGTGAGAGAGACAGGGTAGTTGTCATGGGGGACTACAACTTTCCAAATATTGACTGGGAACACTATAGTACGAGTACTATAGATGGGTCAGTTTTTGTCCAGTGTGTGCAGGAGGGCTTTCTGACACAGTATGTAGACAGGTACTGGGTAATGAGCCCAGCCAGGTGTTGGACTTGGGGGTAGGTGAGCACTTTGGTGATAGCGATCACAATTCTGTTATGTTTACTTTAGTGATAGAAAGGGTTGGGTGTATACCATTGGGCAAGAGTTACATCTGGGGGAAAGGCAAGTACGATGTGATTAGGCAAGATTTAGGAAGCATAGGATAGGAGAGGAAACTGCAGGGAATGGGCGCATTAGAAATGTGGAGATTATTCAAGGAAAAACTCCTGAGTGTCCGAGATAAGTATGTACCTATCAGGCAGGGAGGAAGCTGTAGAGCGCGGGAGCCGTGGTTTACGAAGGAAGTGGAATTTCTGGTCAAGAGGAAGAAGAAGGCTTATGTTAGGATGAGATGTGAAGGCTCAGTTCGGGTGCTTGAGGGTTACAAGGTAGCCAGGAAAGACCTAAAGAGAGAGCTCAGAGCCAGGAGGAGACATGAGAAGTTGTTGGTGGATAGGATCAGGGTAAACCCTAAGGCTTTCTATAGGTATTTAAGGAATAAAAGAATGACAAGAGTAAGATTAGGGCTAATCAAGAATAGTAGTGGGAAGTTGTGTGTGGAGTCAGAGGAGATAGTGGAAGCACTAAATGAATATTTTTCGACAATATTCACTCTAGAAAACAACAATGTTGTCGAGGAGAATACTGAGATATAGGCTACTAGACTAGGTGGGATTGAGGTTCACAAGGAAGAGGTATTAGAAATCCTGCAGAGTGTGAAAATAGATAAGTTCTCTGTGCTGGATGAGATTTATCCTAGGATCCTCTGGGAAGCCAGGGAAGAGATTGCCGAGCCTTTGGCATTGATCTTTAAATCATCATTGTCTACAGGAATAGTGCCAGAAGACTGGTGGATAGCAAATGTGGTTCCCCTGTTCACGAAGGGGAGTAGAGACAACCCTGGTAATTATAGACCAGTGAGCCTTACTTCAGTTGTTGGTAAAGTGTTGGAAAAGGTTATAAGAGATAGGATTTATAATCATCTAGAAAATAATAATTTGGTTAGGAATAGTCAGCACAGTTTTGTGAAGGGTAGGTCGTGCCTCACAAACCTTATTGAGTTCTTTTGAGAAGGTGACCAACAGGTAGATGAGAGTAAACCGGTTGATGTGGTGTATCTGGATTTCAGCAAGGTGTTTGATGAGGTTCCCCACAGAGGGATGGGATTGTGGGAGGCATAGCAGTTTGGATCAGTAATTGGCTTGCAGAAAGAAGACCAAGGGTGGTGGTTGATGGGAAATGTTCATCCTCTAGTCCAGTTACTAGTGGTGTGCTGCAAGGGTTGGTGTTGGGTCCACTGCTGTTCTTTATTTTAATAAACGACCTGAATGAGGGTGCAGAAGGGTGGGTTAGTAAATTTGCAACGACACTAAGGTTGGTGGAGTTGTGGATAGTGACGAAGGATGTTGTAGGCTACAGAGAGACATAGATAAGCTGCAGAGCTGGGCTGAGAGGTGGCAAATGGAGTTTAATGCGGACAAGTGTGAGGTGATTCACTTTGGACGGAGTAACTGGAATGCAAAGTACTGGGGCTAATGGTAAGATTCTTGGTAGTGTCGATGAGCAGAGAGATCCGTGTCCAGGTACACAGATCCTTGAAAGTTGCCACCCAGGTTGACAGGGTTGTTAAGAAGGCATAACTTTTATTAATAGAGGGATCGAGATCCGGAACCATGAGGTTATGCTACAGCTGTACAAAACTCTGGTGCGGCCGCACTTGGAGTATTGTGTACAGTTCTGGTCACTGCATTATAAGAAGGATGTGGAAGCTTTGGGAAGGGTGCAGAGGAGACTTACTAGGATGTTGCCTGGTGGAAGGCCTTATGAGGAAAGGCTGAGGGACTTGAAGCTGTTTTTGTTGGAGAGAAGAAGGTTAAGAGGTGACTTAATAGAGACATATAAGATAATCAGAAGGTTAGATAGGGTGGACAGGGAGAGCCTTTCTCCAAGTATGGTGACAGCGAGCACGAGGGGGCATAGCTTTAAGTTGAGGGGTGATAGATATAGGACAGATGTCAGAGGTAGTTTCTTTACTTGGAGTCTGCAACGGTAGTAGATTTGCCAACATTCAAATCGTCATTGGGCAAGCATACAGGGCCCTGGTGAGACCGCACCTGGAATATTGTGCGCAGTTTTGGTCTCCAAATTTGAGGAAAGACATTCTGGCTATTGAGGGAGTGCAGCGTAGGTTCATGAGGTCAATTCCCAGAATGGCGGGACTATCTTATGCTGAATGATTGGAGTGACTGGGCTTGTATATGCTTGAGTTTAGAACGCTGAGAGGGGATCTGATTGAGACGTATAAGATTATTAAAGGATTGGACACTTTGGAGGCAGGAAACATGTTTCCGCTGATGGGCGAGTTCGGAACCAGAGGACACAGTTTTAAAAAATAACGGGTAGGCCACTTAGAACAGAGTTGAGGAGAAACTTTTTCACCCAGTGAGTGATGGGTGTATGGAATGCTCTGACCCAGAAGGCTGTGGAGGCCAAGTCTCTGGATACTTTCAAGAAAGAGTTGGATAGAGCTCTTAAGGATAGTGGAATCAAGGGTTGTGGGGATAAGGCAGGAACAGGATACTGATTGAGGATGATCAGCCATGATCATAATGAGTGGTGGTGCTGGCTCGAAGGGCAGAATCGCCTACTCCTGCACCTATTGTCTATTGTCATATGGACGTACATGGAATAGTGTAGGTTAGATGGGCTTCAGATTGGTATGACAGGTCGGTGCAACATAGGGCTGAAGGGCCTGTACTGCACTGTTATGTTCTATGTAAAGTTAATCGTTTTTAAGTGTGGCCTACAGAGAATCTGCAGTAGAGGGTAGAGTAGGTTCTTTCTTGATTATGTTTTTGGAGATATGTCTCTTGATTAAACTTAATGTAAGCCATAACTATTCATTTAACGTGGGGCAATGTTTGTAGAGGAATAAGACGGTGTTATTTTCTGGGTCTGTAGATCGTGAAGAAGCAAAAATGGCCTTTAATAGAGTGATATGTACTTAGAGTCATAGAGATGTAATAGCATGGAAACAGACCCTTCGGTCCAATCCGTCCATGCCGACCAGATATCCCAACCCAATCTAGTCCCACCTGCCAGCACCCGGCCCATATCCCTCCAAACCCTTCCTATTCATATACCCATCCAAATACCTCTTAAATGTTGCAATTGTACCAGCCTCCACCACTTCCTCTGGCAGCTCATTCCATATACGTACCACCCTCTGCGTGAAAAAGTTGCCCCTTAGGTCTCTTTTATATCTTTCACCTCTCACCCTGAACCTATGCCCTCTAGTTCTGGACTCCCTGACCCCAGGGAAAAGACTTTGTCTATATATCCTATCCATGCCCCTCATAATTTTGTAAACCTCTATAAGGTCACACCTCAGCCTCCGATGCTCCAGGGAAAACCGCCCCAGCCTGTTCAGCCTCTCCCTGTAGCTCAGATCCTCCAACCCTGGCAACATCCTTGTAAATCTTTTCTGAACCCTTTCAAGTTTCACAACATCTTTCCGATAGGAAGGAGACCAGAATTGCACGCAATATTCCAACAGCGGCCTAACCAATGTCCTGTACAGCCACAACATGACCTCCCAACTTCTGTACTCAATACTCTGACCGATAAAGAAAAGCATACCAAACGCCGCCTTCACTATCTTATCTACCTGTGAGAGGAGAAAGATATAAAAGAGACTTACAAGGTAACGTTTTCACAGAGGGTGGTTCGTGTATGGAATGAGCTGCCAGAGGAAGTGGTGGAGGCTGGTACAATTGCAACATTTAAGAGGTATTTGGATGGGTATATGAATAGGAAGGGTTTGGAGGGATATGGGCCAGGTGGTGGCAGTGGGTCTAGATTGGGTTGGGATATCTGGATGGTATGGACGGGCTGGACCGAAGGATCTGTTTCCATGCTGTACATCTCTATGACACTGTGACTCTAACACCCTGAAGCCATGCTCGTTGTTAATACCTCAACAATGTGCTACCAAAATTTCACCAACACGTCATCTATCCCACCAGATGTCCAAACATACTTGACCATTGCTACACAACCATGAAACCATTTCACCATCCAGCCGTATTCTGCAAAATCAGATCATAATGTTGTGCTGCTTCTCCCAGCAATCCTGGATCCTAGTAATTTTGACACACCGAGAATTGAGTTTTAAAAGAGCAGAATGATTAGAAGACTGAAGAGCATCTGCTGTAGACAGCTCACAAGATGTCCTCACACTTATCATGCAACATCATGCTCCGACTAGGAGGATCGAAATAAAGTTCATTTTTCACCTAACCTGATATTTTCTCCTCTCATCTTCTGTTTTTACTCTCAATTTCACCTTCAGTTGCTACAAGAACGGTAAAGCGTGCCAAGCAGAAAAAGCTATTTAAAAGAAATGAAAAACTGGCAAGGGGCATCAAAATAATTGCAATTTTTACAATTATTTTAGGTAAAACAGTGATTGATAATGGATATACTCAATGAAAATAAAGAATTTGAATACACTTTATTTTCTTTCATACAGCATCACTGGCTATGGGTTAGCGTTTATGGCCCTTTCTTGGCTGGAGGTGGTATGGTAGGTTTCCACCTTCAACCACTGGAGTTCATAGGGGATAGGTATACCCACCCTGCCCTCTCCTGCCCCATGCTGATGGAATGAGAATTCCATCATTTTGACCCAGCAAGTGAACAAATGATATATTTCCAACTCCGTATGGCAAGGAGCTTGCAGGTTGTGGTGCACATATGCAACTGCTGCCCTTCACTTTTGAAGTGAGTGGTTGTGGGTTTGCAAGGTGCTGTCGGAGTGTGCCAGTGATGAAGACTACAAATTTTAAAGTACACTGCTCGTATTCAGACTCAATGCAATAGATGACAAACAGCTATTCATTGATTCATTGCTCAGGGCATTTCCCTGAAAAATCAGCACAGAGCAGTTAGTTTGACAGTTAATTGTCAAAAGGCATTCATGCATGCATTCTCTGTGGCAACACCTGTACCAATCAGGGTCCTCTTGCCATCTCATCACTGTCGTCGTCTTGTGCTGCATAAATGTTGGTTTTTCTAATTGAATTGTTTCTTATGAGTTATGCTGAGGAGAAGAAATGTTTTGTTAAACGTTGCCGGGGTTGGAGGATTTGATCTGTGGGACTGGATTTTATTTTTTTTTGTTGGGAGGGGATGTGCAGAACTGGAGGGTATAGGTTTAAGATGAGAGGGGAAAGATTTTAAAAGGGTGCTGCATGTAGGAATAAGCTGCCAGAGGAAGTGTTGGAGGCTGATACGATTGTAGCATATAAAAGGCATCTGGATGGGTATATGAATAAGAAGTGTTGAAAGGGATATGGGGCTAGATTAATTTAGATACCTCGTCAGCATGAATGACTTAGATTGAAGGGTCTCTTTCCATGCTGTACATCTCTGTGACTCTATCTCAGGCTGATTAGAATACAGAAGTGATGATTCAGTTATACAATGACCTGTTCAGATTTTATCAGGTGTACTGATGAATTTTTGCCTTGGACTTCAAGAAAGTTGTCTTGGCCTTGGAGAGCTGGGAATGGGTTGGACAAACTTCTTTTGTAATCCCTTGAATTTATACTATTGAGTGACCAAATTGGAAGTTTACAATGTAGATTTAACACAATAGATAAACAAAGTCTTTCCTTTGGGGGAAACCCAGAACAAGGAAGTATGACTTTAAAATTAGAGCTGAGCCAATGATTAGTGAAAACATAGTCATTTTCATTTAAAAAAGGGAAATGCATTTATTTTGTTGAAAGATTGTGTGGATGCTGATGTGATTACACTTTTCAAAACTGGTTTTATAGATTTTTGCTAGGATGTTCATAGATATGGAACAAGTGAATTGCGGATGCTGCTAGTTATGCTTTAACAAAATAATTTGTTCTTGTACTATAGAACATAATCCACTGACTCTGCATTAAAACTGCATAGTGTAATAAAATATTGAGAGCATGAATGTAGATTAGGTACTTGTGAATGCCCAAAACACAGTCTTGTTTCTTTTTCTTATAATCTTCATGAGAAATAAAGGTGGGAGAATAGTTTTCATCTTTCTTCCTTGCAACTATTTATCTAGTCACATATTTCTGCAAGTGGATTGGAAAGGCTTTCTGAGATTTGTCTTTTGCTTGTGCTGATTTGTTGATTTACATATCAATGTTTCGAGAAAGGACAGAGTAGGATTAAGGATTTGGCCATCTTGGGGAATCGGTCGATAGAAATCTCTGTCTTGATGTGCTGCTGTTGCTATGGTGTTTAATGTATGGCAGTTGTGAAATAAATTCATAAGCATTCTCACTGTGCCAGGTATTGAATTTGAGCACACATTTCTTATTCAACATGATTAGTGTCATACTCCAACTTGTGTATCAAAGTTGTTTAAAAGAAGAAAGTTTATACAGAGGGGGAAAAAAAAACTGAAAGTACCTTTGTTGACAGAATTCAGCAATTCTAAATTCGAGTTTTTAAAAAAAAAAGTGAAAGAAAGCCCAGAATTCTGAATGCGACATAAACATTCAAACTTTAAGCCTGACTAATGGGCACTTGGAAGCACTTTAGGCTTTGTAATCTCAAGTTATGCAGCTTTTCAACAACAAGATGTCACTGATGATCTATTCATTTCTGAAATGCCATGTCCTCTGATTTGGCATCTGCATCACATTTTAAGCATATGCTAGTGTTCATTTTGTATGTGTTTCACCTTTTTGTTATGCCTTTTTTGGCTCATTAATAATATAATTTTGAGTACTTGATTAAAAAAAACCTTGCTTCACTGTCCCTGGGTAAAAGGCTCAGCACATATGTTTGACAAATTTTGCAAAACCAAGTAAGCTTTGTGTAAATATTATTACTGAGTGGTTTGACAGCAGCTGTTCTAATTGAGCCAGTTGAGGACATTCCTCATAGGTCTGCAGCAGGTGGGAGGGAGCCAACAAGAGGAAAATGTACTCTTTTCCCCCCCGCCTGCCCCCCTCCAATCTGCCAATAGCAGTATTAGTAAGAGTTACCACAGCACAGTTATCATGAACACAAATTCCTGTTGTCACCACTGATAAAACCTCAATTTGTGCTGTGTGACCAATTTAAATGGGCAGACTTCGAGCAGATCTAGCAACTCAAGATTGACATATGTTAGCTGCTGTGGTCCATCAGCATAATCATAGTTTAACACAATCTTTAACCTTTTGGCTTGGCATATCCTCTACTCTGCCTTTACCATTAGGCCAGGAGTTTGATCCTTCATCAATGGAAGTGCAGGAAAGCATGCCAAGTGTTGCACCAGGCAGACTTGAAAATGAGGTGCCAAACCTGATGAAACTACAAAACAGGACTACTTGCATGCCAGACAGCAGAACTGGCAAGTGATGGACACAACAAAGCAGTCCCACAATCAGTGGATCAGATCTAAGCTCTGCAGTCCTGCCACATCCAGTTGTAAATGGTAGGGACAATTGAACAACTCATTGGAGGAGATGGCACCACAAATATTCCCATTCTCTGATCGAAGAGTTTAGCATTTCAGTGCAAAACATAAGGATGAAGCATTTGTGGTGATTTTCAGACAGAAGTGTTAAGTGGATGATTCATCTTGTCCTTCTCCAGAGGTCACCAGCATCACAGATGCCTGCCTTCAGCCAATTAATTCAGTCCATGTGATATCAAGAAACCATTGGAGCTGCAAAGGCTTTGGGCCCTGACAATGTTCAAAACTCCAGAACTTGCTACACCAAGCTGTTCCTGTACAGCTGCTGGTATCTACTTGATAATGTGGAAAATTATCCAGGTATGTTCTGGACGCAAAAAGCAAGACAAATCCAGCCAATTAGTGTCCCATAAGACGACTCTTGATCATCAGTAAAGTGATGGGAATGTGTTATCAACAGTGCTATCAAGCAGCACCTGCTCACTGATGCTCAGTTTGGGTTTTGTCAGAGCAACTCAAAATGTTGAATTCCAGAGGTGAGGTGAAAGTATCAGTCTTTGATTTCAGGATTATGTTTGAAAGAGTGTGGAATCAAAGAACCCCAGCAAACTGGAGTCAGTTGGAATCGTGGAAAACACACTGCTGGTTGGAGTCAGTCTTGGCACTTGGGTGGATGGTTGTGTTTGGTCAGTCATCTCACTTCCAGGATATCTAAAGAGTTCCTCAGGGTAGTGTCATAACCCAACCATCTTCAGCTTCATCAATGACCTTCCCTCCACCATAAGGTCATAAATGGGGATGTTTGCTGCTGATTGCACAATTTTCAACATCATTTGTGACTCCTCAGAAATTGAAACTTTTCATGTCCAAATGCAGCAAGATCTGGGCAATTTCCAAGCTTGAGCTGGAAAATGGGCAAATAACATTTGTGCTCCTCATACTGTGTAATGACTACAATAAGAGTCAATCTAACCACCATATCCCTTGATATTCTTTGGCATTATCATCACTGAATTTCCATTATCATTATCCTAAGGGCTACAATTGACCAGAAATTGAATGGGCTAGCCATAAAAATACCATGTTACAAGATCAGGTTAGAGGCCTGGAATGCTGTGGCGAGTAGCACTCCTCCTGACTCTCCAAAACCTATCCAAGATGCAAGTCAGGAGTGTGATGGAATATTTCCCACTAGCCGAGATGAGTGCAGCTCCAATAATACTCAGGAGGCTTGACTCCATCCAAGACTAGACAGTCTCTTGGCAAGTCACTTGCAAACATAGTCACTCCTCCTCTACTGATGTTCAGTAGTAGTAGTGTGTACTAATCTACAAGATGCACTGCAGAAATTCATCAAAGAGCCTTAGTATATTCCAAACCCATGACCGCTCCATCTAGAAGGACAAGAGGAGCAGATACATGGGAAGACCGCCACTTGCAAGGCGATTTACTATCCTGATATGGAAACATATCACTGTTCCTTTGTCACTGGGCCAAAATCCTGGAATTCCCTCCTCAATGGTTTTTGTGGGTATATCTACACTACATGGACCACAGTGTTTTAAGATGGCACCAATTTTAAGGCAACAATGGGCAATAAATGCTGGATCAGCTAGCAATGTTCATGTCAAGTGAACTTTTAAAAAAATTAATCAGAGAATGCAACTGATAGCTGGTCTAAAATGTTTCTAACGACGAGTTAAACTGCCTTCTAAAAAATCTTGTTCTGCTTGAATTCAGTATCAGGTTAGTCTCTTTCACTGGCTTCACTTGCATTAAAAATTGCATTAACGCAATGAAAAATAGCTTCTCCATGATGCAGTAGGTATTATGTAAAATGCACCATAAAGCACTACTATTCATATTCATTCGCCAGAGTGATGCTGTCTCTGCTTTAAAATGCTCTCCAGAAAGTAGCATTGAAGAGTTAACTTGTGCATATTGAGGAACATATGGGCATGAAAATGTCTGTATCTGATATTTTATGCACAATAACTTATTTATTGAAGTAATCATCTGTTTTACCTATGATTATCTATCAAAATGTCTAATTGCAGCAATAAATCAAAAAAATTAGTTCATTGCCTGTGAAGTGATTTCTTCAAGACTTTTTTGCAAATTATTCCACTCTATACTGCCAGAGCTTACGATCCCCACTGCAGTCCAACTAGGTTTATCCTGCCCACTAATTTGCTGTTTATCCTTTGCTTTAACAAAGCCTAAGAGACACAAAACTAAATACACTGGAAAAAGAATATTTTGATTCATAGCTGTATGACAAATATTGAAATAATTATCAAATTAGTGAATTGATTTTTTAAAAATTCCAGAATGCTACTATGGTGGTCAATGTTAAAAATCTCAGCACCAAGTTATAGTCCAACAGGTTCATTTTGAAACACTAACTTTCGAAGTGCTGCTTTTTCCCAGGTGGTTGTGGATAATAAGACACAGAATTTATAGGCAAATGAGTACAGTGTCATGGAGATGTGATGATACATTAAACAATTTTAAATCAAGTCTTTCATCTTTTAGAATGGTTAGTATTAGGTTCTGTTCTTTGATATGTAAATCCCAGAACCTCTTTCAAATTACATTCTCAAATAAGGTCCCACCACCAAAATGGATCCCATGGGTCTAGCAGCAGACACTGAGGAATTCATCAAACAGATGAGACTCTGGGAACACTTTCAAGATGTAAGCAGTGATCCCAATGAGTCCACCGATGAACCGGAACAGTTATCACAGGGATCCGTAGAGGAGTGACCAAAGAAGGGGACCACCTGGACCCCACCAGAAGGCTGCTGCCCTGGGCTTAATGTGTGTGCAAACCATCTGGAAATATGTTAGTGCCAGATTCATCAACTGCACTCATTAGGTAGAGCAAAACATCCTCTGATCACTACACAGTGCTATCCATGCTCTCAAAACCGATTGCAACATTGTCATCAAGCCAGCAGATAAAGGAGAAGCCATCGTCATTTAGAATTGAACAGATTACTACAAGGAAGCGTACCGACAAATGAACAGCCAGGATCACTACAGGCAATTACTGGCCAATCTGATCAAAACAACACACCGTGAACTAGAAATATTGATCAGCACTTTTGATCCAGTCCTTCAGAGTTCCTTACGTGCTCTCAAACCACGTACTTCTCACGTAGGTGACTCCTGCCTTCTGAAGATGCAAAGTCCACACACCAGGATGTCCCATCGTGTCAGGCAATGGGACCCTCTCTAGCTATGTTGAAGGCATCTTTAAACCCATTGTACAGGGGACTGCCAGCTTCTGCCACGACACGTACAGATCTCTTACAGGAAATCAGCACCCACAGACCAGTCGAAGCGGAAACATTTCTTGTCACATGGACGTTTCAGCACTACACGAGCATCCTCCACAATGACGGCATCGCGGCAACAGCCTCCGAACTTAATACCAACAATTGTGAATGTCTGAGCACTGTGCTACAGCTCACCCGCTTCATCCTCGACCACAACGTTTTTATGTTTTGACAAGCCATTTCTTTATTCAGATGCACAGAACAGTCATGGGGACCAAATGTACATCTCAGTATGCCAACATTTTCATGCACAGGTTTGAACAAGGCTTCTTTTCTTCACCGGAACGCCAACCAACACTCTATACCAGATATATTGACAACATTTTCTTCCTCTGAACCCATGGCAAGGAGTCACTGAAACAGCTACACAGTGATATCAATGAGTTTCATCCCACCATCAGACTTACATGGACTACTCTTTTTAGTGTCTGTCTCATTCTTGGAAGCGTGCATCTCCATCAAGGATGGACTCCTCAGCACCTCACTCAACCATGAACTCACGGATAACCTCACAATGCTACACTTCTCTAGCTTCCACCCGAAACACATTTAAACAGCCATCCCCTGTGGACAAGCCTTCTGCATACACAGGATCTGTTCAGATGAGGAGGAACGTGACGGACATTTGAAAGTGCTCAAGGATAGCCTCATAAGAATGGTATGATGCTCAACACAGACTGCCAGTGCTGATGTGCCACAGCAAGAAACCGTAATGACCTTCTCAGGAGACAGACACAGGCTTTGTTGTCCAGTACTTTCCGGGAACGAATGACTATGCCATGTTCTTCACAGCCTGCAACACATTATCGATGAGGATTAGCACCTCACTAAGACCTTCCCTACCCCTCCACTTCTTGCCTTTGAACAAGCACCAAATCTTAAACAAATCATTGTTCACAGCAAACTGGCAAGCCTTCAGGACAACACCGTAAAACCCTGTCACGGCAGCCGCTCCAAGACATATCAGTGTCAACATGGATACCATTGTTACATGTGGGGACACCTCCCACCATGTACGTGGCAAGCACTCGTGACTTAGCCAATGTTGCCTATCTCTTACATTGCAGGCAAGGATGTCCTGAGGCACGGTACATTGGCAAGACTGAGCAGATGCTATTATAACTGTTGAACGGACGCCACTCCATACTCACCAGGCAGGAGTGTCCCCTCCCAGTCGGGGAACATTTCAGCAGTCCGGCCAGTCGGCCTCTGACCTTTGGAACAGAGGGATCTTGGAGTTCAGGTTCATAGTTCTATGAAAGTGGAATCACAGTTGGGCAGGGCAGTGAAGAAGGCTTTTGGCACATTAGCCTTCAATCAGGGCATTGAGTAAAGAAGTTAGGAAGTTATGTTGCAATTAAACAGGACTTTGGTGAGGCTTCACTTAAGGTACCAACACTGAACACAATACTCTATTATAGGAAGGATGCTTTTAAACTGGAAAGCGTGCAGAAAAATTTTACAAGAATGTTGCCTGGTCTCAATGGTCTGAGTTATAGGGAGAGGTTGGACAAACTAGGACTGTTGTTTTAGAGCATAGGATACTGAGGGGGATCTTTCATAGAGGTATATAAGATCATGAGACGCATGGATAGGGTGACAGTCTTTTTCCCAGAGTGGGGAAATCGAGGACTAGACGGCATCAGTTTGGGGTTAGAGGGGAAAAGAATAAAATGGAACCTGAGGGGCACTTTTTATAGAGAGGGAGGTACGCATATGGAATGAGCTACCAGTTGAAAGGTTGAGGCAGGTACATTAACAACATTTAAAAGGCATTTGGATAAGTACATGGATAGGAAAGCATTAGAAGGAAATAGGGTTAGCATGGATGGGCATTTTGGTTGGCATGGACTAGTTTGGACCAAAGGGCCTGTCTCCATGCTGTATGATGGCCCCTGTTCCTCCTCTCTCTCGATCTATTTTGATCAAGATTTTTCCATAAGTAGTTAGTTAAATCATCCCATTAATTGATCACCACAAAGCTGTTCTGTGCTACCAAATCCAGTGGTTTGTGGTGGAGGAAGATTTATGAATGTTCTCTCGTTATTATGCTCAATAATGGTTGAGCCCAGCCTGAGTGTATGATACAACGTTGAAGCAATCTTTTTATCTTAAGTCATAAGTGCCAGAAGGATGAATGCATCTGTGCCTGCTCCCGAGGTTTCCTCTATCAGGCATGCCAGTTTCAGTCAATTTATTTCATGCTATATCAAGAAACAGCTGTTTTGGATAGAGCAAAGGTCGTGTTCTCTGTTGGCATTCTCACTGTGGTGTTGAAACCTGGTGTACTGAAGTAGCTGTGTTTTTAACCAGTCAGTTCTCCTACAGCTACAACATTAGCATTGATGCAGTTCGGTTTGAGATTGCCAACGCATAGCACCTCAACAAAAAAGCAAGATATATCCTATCCATCAAAGTACTGTTTGATTGTTACACTTTTAATCCCAATAATGACAGTGCTCTCAACACTTGCTAGCAACTTGCTTGCCAGAATTTAATTTGGATTCCACCTGGAACACTCAGAGCTTTACCCATATACAAAAATTCTGAATCCAAGTGGTAGGTGAATGTGACTAACCTTGGCATCAAAACAACAATTGAGTGTGGTATCAAGCAAACATAATAAAATTCAAGTCATTGGGAATTAAAGGGGGAAGAAAATACTTTCACTGGCTGGAGTCATTCCCCCCCTCAAAGGAAGATGGTTGTGGTGTTGGAGGCCAGTCATCCCAGTCACCGAACCTCAGTTTAGGATTTCTGCAGGGCTTACAGTGAATCAAGTTATTTCTGGTCGATGACTTTCCTTCCATCATAAAGTCAGAAGTAGGGACACTTGCTGTTTGCACTGTGTTCAGTATGATTTACAGTTAATCAGATACTAAACCAATCTATTCTCCCCTATATCAAGCCTGGACACCATTCAGTCTTCTGAATGATAATTGACAAGTAACCATTTTGCCACCTGTTTCAGAACATAACCCAGCAATAATGTTTATATCTCTTCATGAGTATTGGTGTGATTTTCATAATTGAATCCTTACCCATTAGCATCCTTGGAATAGCCATTAGCAATAGATTTAAGTGGACCAGCTATATAAATACTATAAGTCTGAGAGAGAATCGGGTCTTATGTATTCTTGATTGACTTCCCAAAGCCTTTCCATCATGTATAAGGGACAAGTGAAGAATGTGACAGTACTCAAGTTGCCTCTGATTGCTGTTACAACAAAACTCAAAGTAAAAATGCAAGATCCAGGACAAAGTCTGCTTGATTAGCATTCCCTTCCCATTCAGTTTACTGTGTCTGCAATTTGTATATCTTACAAGATTCACTGCAGTAACTCAACAAAGCTTCTTTATCAGCACCATCTAAGCCCATGACTTTGGTTGCCTTGGCATCGGATACATGGGAGGAACACCACCTGCAGGATTCCCTGTAAGATGCACACTATCCTGATGTGCAAATATGTTGCTATTTATTCATTGTCATTGGGTCAAAATCATGAAAAGTCCTCTCTAATAGCTCAGTGAGAGTACTTGTACTACATGGATTCAGGGGTTCAAAAAGGCAACTCGGTTCACCACCAACACTTTGGATGCAATTGGGGATGAGCTAAGAATGCAGTGACATAACAAAGTTTCCTGAGGGCGTTCAAGTGTGACTTATCAGTTTGTTTAATATTTTTGTTTTGCACCTTGAAATACTTGGTGCATTAAAGCAGATATAAATACGTGTATTCTAATTTTAAAAGCAATACTATGTGGAAAAATCCAAAAACTTACAAACTTTCACTATATTAAATAGAATTAAGCAATTTTTTTTGTGTTGAGCTTGTCATTGTAGAATGTGTGTTTAAGGTGGCAGGATATGATGCAAGTCATCTTGTTCTGTTGGATGATAGCTTGCTGAAGGCAGTCACATTGTCAGCGCTGCGATCTTGACACCTGTATATGGCTGATGTGAAACTGGAGATCAGCTATGCAAAACTGAGTCTTTGGCTTGAGCAGGTACTGGGACAATCAGGATGGAGCTGCTGCAGGCTTTGTACTCTTTGTCCTGTACGTGTCCTTCTGTTGACAAAGGCAAACTAGACACAGGTGAGCCCTGATTGGTCTGCAGGCAACTAGGTCTAGATGCATCTTCAGTTGTGGTGGACTTGCTCCTTTGGCACTGGTGGGCAGAAGCCCACACTGTTTGATTCTCACTGTGGAGGGTGTTGGAAGGAAGGATCCTTAGAATCCCCACAGTGTGGAAACAGGCCATTCAGCCAAACAAGTCCACACCAACCCTCCCATCCCACCCAGACCCATCCCCTTACCCTATCCCTCTAACCCTATCTTTCCCATTGCTAACACATCTAACCTACACATCCTTGAGTACTATGGGCAGTTTAGCAAGGCCAATCCACCTAATTGCACATCTTTGGACTGTGTGAGGAAACTGGAGTACCTGGTGGAAATGCACACAGACGTGGGGAGAATGTGCAAACTTCACACAGACAGTCACCCAAGGCTGGGATCGAACCTGGGTCCTTGGCGCTGTGAGGCAGCAGTGCTAACGATTGTACCATTGTGCTGCCCCGATTAACAGATTGTCCTGTGGTTTTGCTTTACTGACTCCTATTTTGTATCTTGGCGCTTCAAACTGATATTTCTGTTTTGTGACAACTTGTTAAAAATTGCAAGGATATTATTTATCCTGAACTAAGGAAACATTCAGAGTTGAAGTTCAGTGGGGTTAAATTTGTGATTAGATTGCAGCCTTGTATTGGTTCCTTATGTTAAATGTTTTTCTATAGACTTGCACTTGAGTTCTCTCTATATGTGCTGCAGTTTCTGAAACTTTACATAGTTTCAGATTTGGATAATCTGATCTTTAATTATCACTGTAAATTTGGAATTATATCTGGAATCAAAGTTGATGGAGCTTTATCAGTGGGAAGCGGTTCCACATCGATCTGCAAAGCTCGCTGTCATGGAAGCCCAGAGACAGTTCTGCCAAGTTAGCTTAAAAGCATTCAGTAAGCATTAAAAGTAATGTTGTAAATGGCCAGAGCAGGTTTACACTGTTACGGAAAGGGGTATAACTCAGTTTGTTTCTGTTATATGCAGGCATGTTTATTTGAGTCATCAAGTTCTTCAACACAGAAACAGACCTTTCGGTCCAACCAATCCATGCTGACCATAATCCTGAACTAAGCTGAACTCACTTGCCTGTGGTTTGGCACATATCCCTCCAAACATTTTTTTACTCGTACTTATCCAAATATCATTTAAATGTTGTAACCGTATGTATTTTCCCTGGGACAGAAACTGCAAAGTTAGTTGCAGTTTAGAGCTGGGAAAATGCTGAAGCAGAGGTGCTGATGTTTGAAGGCAGTTGAGGTTCAATGGAAGTCCCAGGGAGTGATTGATCTGGACTGTGGCATTAGGCTGTAGCTCAAAAGAAGCCCTATTGAGCTAGTTCAGGGAGCTGAGAGTGGATTAACAGAAGCCCTCACTCTGAAATGGAGTTGGGGAAATTCCGTGGCGGTTCCGTGTAGCTAATGTTTGATAAAAGATACAAGTATGCTAGTAATTAGATGTTTTGGAACAACTTTTGGAGTTCTGGGAGCTCTCTTTCTCTCAGGAGAGATTGTACTATCAGGTTGGAGAGACTTTTGAGGAATTCTGAATCCAGGTCTTCGGAAATGAAGTACTTGAATTCTTTGCTCTAATGAGATTTTGTGGACAACAGTATCACTAGTGTCTGAGAGCGATGTCGTTTAGGCTGTGTCTCATTTAAAGTGAGGGCATTCAACAGCGGTTTGTCTAACTCAACTTACCTTATTAATCTTAGTGTTGAGTCTAGGTTGTGTGTGAACTCTAATAGATTTTGAATCATTACCTTGTTCAATGTGTCAATTTAGTAATTATTTTTGTTTATTTGAAGTTTTTATTGTAAAAGTTTTATGTATCAGTTTAACCCTACAATCCTTCTGCTTGTTTTCTTTCTTAGTTCTTCCATATATTTTGTTTGTGATTTTGGTCTATCAATCCAAATCCTAACAAAGAGCTGGTTTGTCCAGTATTCTTATTATTAAATGATAACAATTTTACCATCTTATCTGAATTTAACCAAAGTAAAAATATAGGAGTTCCTAAAACTCAGAAGCACTCAAAGACCCTTTAAGCAATACATGAGGACAGATAGAAAATGATTGAAAACTGAAAAGTTAAAAGGAATAGCATTCTGAAGAGTTCAGATCTTATCATTGAATCTTCTGGGAAAAGAGGTGGGAATAAAGTTGAGTATCAAAATGCCCTTAAATTATTATTATCTGGGTGACTCCATTTCTCCCAAAGGTAACATTTGCTTATTTGAAGGAAGGTATTTGGCAAGTTGAATGACCTTTTTTTCAGTTATTTGGTTCTCTGACATTCTGGTTAATTATTGATTTGAGTAAATTATATTATGTACAGTGCTTGGAATTGTATGATCACAGCCAGTAGTATTTTAAATTAAGGAAAAAAGTTGAAGTTTAAATTTGCAGTATAAAACCCTGTATTTATTTAATTGTAAGATATATTTCAAACGCAATGCAAATTACTGTTAAATGACTTTCTAATGTATCTGCTTTGTATTTATGCAGGAGGGCGTTATCAACTAGAAATTAAAATTCCAGAAACATATCCATTTAATCCTCCAAAGGTGAGACATGTCTGTATACATGTGTTTCTGGATAAAATAACAGACAATGACAACTAAATTTATTGGCAATGTTAAAATTAGGAATGAGTGACTCTCAGCATGATATTTGTTACCAGCTAAAATTTAAATGAAAACTTTTTGAACTATTGTAGCTCTCCGTTAAACGCTGTCGATGTTTGAACCTTTTCAAACAAATCTTGCAGTTTTGTAAAAGTTTGAGAAGCCTTTATGGCAGTACCTTGTTTTAAAACCTTCCCTTTTATTAAAAATAGCTATAAAGAGTTGTTGAACCTCATTTGGTGCACACCTTTTCTCATTGGTATCTCCCTTGGCTTAGTGATAGTATTTTCACCTTGAGTCAAAAGATTGTGGGTTGAACTTCTGTGCTGAGACTTGAACACATATTCCAGGGTGACCTTTTATTTCAGCACTAAAGTGGGGTTTTTTTTTAATGCTCTCTACGTTGGGGCAGTAAACCATGTGTTAACCTTAATCTTTCTTATTGCCTCAAATGGATGTAAAAGGGCCGTTTCATCATTTGAAAATGAGCACTAGAGCCTTGGTCAAAATTAGTCCCTGCAAAGTTTGGTAAAACCAGCATTGCTAAAACACCTTATTTGAATATTTATTTCATTGTCGTTTGGGTTCTTGTAGTCTTCAAATTGGCTGTTGTTTTTTGGGCGTTAAACAAAATACTTTGTTGATTGTGAAGTGTTTTTAAATATCCTGATTTAGGAAAGGTGCTAAATGTATGGTAGTCATTCTGTGTTTTTTTATTTTTCAAATTGTATTGCACTTTTTTTCTGTTACTGGGGTAGCACCATTTTATTTCGACATATTTCTGAACCTGCTTTTCTTTTGTTTCATATTCACTCTGCTGTCCTTTATCTTGGTGGCAAAATGTTTTATGACATGCTGTAAATCATTTGAGAGGATATAATCTAGTTTTGTGATGGAAAACTCTAAGTGCATTAAAGAAGTGTGATCATAATCTTGTAGATGGATGTTCAGTCTGCTTGTTATGAGAAAGTGAATTTGTATCTTGGAAGTAGTTGTAAAAGAGATGAAGGAAGATCTCTTAGTGTGTACCATGTATTCTGTGTATCCAATGGTGTTTTCCAAGGCCTTGAGTCCAGCATTTAGTGCATGGGAATAACCCATGAAATGTATACAGTGTAGTCTGTAAATTTTGAATTGAAGAATTAGTCATGCCTATTTATCCCATGTCCACTTTGTGAGAGTACAAGAGTATTTCAGTGTTTGACCTTTTTAAAAAATGCTTATTTTCTCTATTAGTTTGTTACTGTCATTACGCTTTATTCTGACAGAAAAATCAACGTGATCCTGAAGACAAGAAGTGTTTTGAATGGGCAATGTTGCTTTATATTTTGAGATTTAAAATAATTGAATGCACTTGTAAGTTCAGGATGCCTGACTTGCAGCGCAGAGTGATGGCAGCAACATGAGTTCATCCCATACTAGCTGCGGCTACCATGAAGGTCCTAACTTCTCACTTCTTGCCCCCCACCAGAGACTTGGTGATCTTGGGTTAAACACTCCACTAGTTGAGTGTCTCCATAATGAGAGAGCAGCCATATGGTCCTTTGGAACTTACCTTAAACAAACATGTTTTGTTTTCTAAAATTATTCCCTGTGGACTGGTATGAAATTGAATGTCCATGATAGAAATATGTTCTTGGATTTCCACCACCACCATGATAGAGAGAGCCATTTTGGGACAACAATCTGATGTATTACCACCAACAGAAAACTGGGTGTTGGGCTGGGATCAGGCTGCTCCACAGAGGCAGGCTGCTCATTAGTGTGGATTTGGGATGAATTTGCGGGTTTTATAGAACTTTAACACCAATCCTGAGCCATGGAAAATATTTCGCCTCTTTACTTAAGCCTCCAAAATTTCAAGGTATAATGTGTCTCATTGACAAGACAGGGCTAAAGGCTGCAATTAAAGGCCACGTCTAATCCTTTGGTGGTGGGGGAGTCGGGGGGGGGGGGGGTGTTTCCCCTCCATCCATCCCAATCAGTTACCACAGCTTGAGTTTGAGAGTGCACCCTCCTCACCAATGCAGCTGCTAAGGCAGTGGACCTGCCCCCACTGTGCATGCAGTAGAAGGAGCCTGCTATCTTGCAAATGTGGAGGTGGCCAGCCAAGAGATTGTGCATTGATCTTGCTGTGAATATCTGTGGGCTCGAGACATCATTTGGTTCCAGTGTCAGGATTCTGGAGCTTGCGGAAAAATCGATAAATCATCTTTGAATTTAGAGAATGGAGTTCATTCATGTCCAAAATATCAATCAAAGTATAGGCTATTTTGGTAATCGAAAGTCCAGTTGATTTACCTCAAACTTTTGCCAATTTAATTTGAGAATCATTGAGATGTTATCTCATACAGATTGTAGAGGGTGTTTAGAATACTCTGTGTATTTAACATTCTGAACTAATCTGTTGTAACAGTTTTCGCCCACTCTAAACAACAATTGAAGATTCAAGAACTTGATGAACTTCTTGAAAACCTTAAAACTTTGCAATATAGACTATTTAATAAAAATGGCGTAGTTTTTAAAATATATTTGCAAACACTGGAGGAATCCATCTCTTCCACTGCAGAAATTGGATATTAACTTGCCGCATTTGCAATTCTTCATTTTGTATTCAGGCAAATTTTTCACATTATTCATGACACAACGGGAATCTTTTATTTTCATTTATCTATTAAAATGTTAATGAAAATGGTTCTATCTTTCAGGTTCGGTTTATTACAAAAATCTGGCATCCAAATATTAGTTCAGTAACAGGAGCTATTTGTTTGGATATTTTGAAAGATCAGTGGTGAGTTCCCTGTACCTTTCAGTTTTGCATTGCTTCCAATCTCTAATTTTTAAAAAAATTATCTTGAATTGCGTTTGCAACATTATGATCCCTATTTTAGGGAACTGTACAATAAGTAACTGTTTAAGTTTCCCTGTTTTAAGCTGTTAATGGGGTTGGCATTTGCATTGACTGAGGGCATTTTGTTTTGACATTTTATTGCACCAAGACTGATGGATAGTCATGTGACTTAACCAGCTCCATTTCGGATTTGCTGCCCTGACCCTAGCTCCAGCTTGCGGCTTACTCCAAAAATCTGCAACTTGAAGCTGCTCATGTTCTAAATCTGCTTTTCCAGTCTTTCATTGTTCATCTCCTGAGCTCTTGTTTGTGTTGAGATTTTGGAGAAGGAAGCAGTGAGTGGGATGTTGGCTGAGTGTGAAGTTCAAAGATAGTGTGATGAATGGGAAGTTTGACCAAGAGGGTTAGCAAGCTGGACTGTCATAAGCCAACATAAAATTAGAAAGAGATTGCATATTTCTTTTATGGTTTTAAAAGTTATTTAAATATCAAATACAGAAATTCACAAAATACAGAAGAATGTATTTATACTTGCGGGATATAATATTTTGTCTGTTTTCTGCTGAAACAATTTATGTTTGAATAGGAAAATCTGATTCGCTTAATGTTAATAAGTTGTATTTTTCAGAGAGACAACTGCAGTATTAAGAAAGAACTTGGTGTAATTTTATTCTTACATTAATGAATTACATTAAATTTGATCAGACTTTTTGTATGATTTGTTTACAGATGAATAGTATGAAGGATCCAGTCATACAAAGTGACCTAGGGGTGCAGGTGCATAGTTCGTTGAAATTGGAGTCAGAGATAGACAGGGTGGTGAAGAAGGCGTTTGGCATGCTTGCCTTCATTGGTTAGAACATTGATTATACAAGCTGGCATGTCATGTTGCACCTATGCAGGACAGTGGTGAGGCCAATTTTAGAATACTGCATACAATTTTGGTCACTCTTCTATAGGAAGGATGTTGTTAAATTTGAAAGAGCGCAGAAAAAATTTACATGGATGTTGCTAGGACTGGAGTGTTTGGGTTAGAGGGAGAGGCTGAATACGCTGGGGCTTTTTTTTCCCCTGGAGCATCAGAGGCAGTAGAGGTTTGTAAAATCAGGGGAGCATGATTTACAAGATCTTTTCCCCAAGGTGGGGGGAGTCCAAAAGGATAGGACATAGGTTTAAGGTGAGAAGAGAGAGATTTAAAAAGAACCTGAGTGGCAATTTTTTCACGCAGAGAGTGATGTGTGTTTGGAATGAGCTGCCAGAGGAAAAGGCAGGTCCAATTACAACAGTTAAAAGTCGTCTAAATGGATACATGATTAGGAAGGGTTTTAGAGGGATACAAGCCAAATACTGGCAAATAGGACCAGGTCAGATTAGGATGTCTGATCGACGTGGACGAGTTGGACTGAATGGTCTATTTCCATGCTGTATGCCTCTGACTCTATATCAAAGTAAAAAGTTCAAATGCACATTTGCATTAAAACATATTAAGGGAAAATATGTGGTATAGCCATTGATTTGTCTGCATAGTTCTGACAGACCTGTTATGTCTGTGTTGATCCTTTTGAGAGACCTTACTCAATTAGTTCCATATCTTTCTTTTTATTTTCAGCCCTTGAAAGCTACGATTGAATCTTTATTTTCATTTAGCACATTTCTGATCCTAATAACTGGCTGTATGTATTAGAAGGGAATTGTTTGTGCCCAACTATATTTTAATTTTTACCATTTGTTTTAAATTCATTTCTTCTAATTACCCCTCATGCTAGTGAAAATAGTTTCTCCCTATCCACTTTGGCAAAACTTTTCATAATTTTGAACAAATCTGTTAAGCTGCTCTTTAACCTTCCCTGCTCAATGGAGAACAATCCAAGCTTCTCGAGTGCTACATGCCTTATTCCTGGAGCTTTCAAGTAAATTTCTGCCTAATTTTAAGGCCTTTATGCCAAATAGCTGCTTATTGTTATGTTTTTGCTGCCTCCTTTTGGTAATTAAATGTCTGTGAATTAACAATAATTGCAGTTCTTTAGCAATATTGCTGCAATAGAATTGTAACTTTCTACTGTGCTGTTGCCGTGTGAGCATTGCTGCGTAGAACAAAGTGCATTATAATTGTGTAGAATATTCTGCATACCAATTTTGCTGCCCATGGACTTTGACTTCTATTGTGATGTTTGTGCTGATCTATATACTATTAGAAGTAGTTGGCTTAGTGTTTCTAACTGGATAGAATTTGTTCTATGCTGCATTTGTACTCTAGCTACTAATCCAAAACCAATAGTTGCAATTTTATTTAATATGTAGTTCCTAGGGACTGGATGGAACTCGGGCTCAGCAGAAAGTTCTGCTTTCATTCTGTTATTGAGATAAATGCCCTTCCTCTCCTGGGTAATTACAAACTTTACGTTTCCAGGAATTCATGTCTGCATTGTCTGAGTTTGTAAATTGATCAAGTGGTTCACAAAGCATGCTACTTTTTCTTTTATAACTTCTTGACACAACACTGCAGTTGCATTCTATATATGTAATGTAAGACTAACCCTTCACAGCACTTCTTTCCACACCTTGGTTTGGCTGCACCAGAACTTCACATTTATAAGACCACAAGACATAGGAGTGGAAGTAAGGCCTTTTGGCCCATTGTGTTCACTCCACCATTCAATCATGGCTGATGGGCATTTCAACGGTACTTATCCGCACTATCCCCATAGCCCTTAATTCCTTGCAAGATGAAGAGTTTATCAATCTCTGCCTTGAAGATATTTAACATCCCAGCCTCCATTGCACTCCATGGCAATGAATTCCACAGGCCCACCACTCTCTGGCTGAAGCAATGTCTCCTCTTTTCCGTTCTAAATTGACCCCCTCTAATTCTAAGGCTGTGTCCATGGGTCCTAGTATCCTCACCTAACTGAAACAAATTCCCAGTGTCCACCTTTTCTTAGCCGTGCATTATTTTGTAAAGTTAAAAATCACACAACACCTGGTTGTAGTCCAACAGGTTTAATTGGAAGCACACTAGCTTTCGGAGCGACGCTCCTTCATCAGGTGATTGTGGAGGGCTCGATTGATTTATAGCAATTCTGTGTTACAATCGAGCCCTCCACAATCACCTGATGAAGGAGCGTTGCTCCGAAAGCTAGTGTGCTTCCAATTAAACCTGTTGGACTATAACCTGGTGTTGTGTGATTTTTAACTTTGTACACCCCAGTCCAACACCGGCATCTCCAAATCATTATTTTGTAAGTTTCTATTAGATCTCCCCTCAAACTTCTAAACGCTAATAAATACAATCCCAGAATGCTCAGCTGTTCATCGTATGTTAGCTGATCCCTGGAATGGTAGGCCTATGTGAATCTCCGCTGGACACACTGCAGTGCCAGTATGTCCTTCCTGAGTTGTGGGGCCCAAAATTGAACACTGTATTCTAAATGGGGCCTAACTACAGCTTTATGAAGTCTGAGTAGCACATCGCTGCTTTTACATTCCAACCATCTTGAGATAAATGACGATATTACATTTGCTTTCTTAACTACAGACTCAACCTGCAAGTCATCCTTTAGAGAATCCTGGGCTAGCACTCCCAGATCCTTTTGTACTTTGGCTTTATGAATTTTCTCTCAGTTTAGAAAATAGTCCATGCCTGTATTCTTTTTTCCCCAAAGTGCAAGACCTTGCATTTGCTCACGTTGAATTTCATTAGCCATTTCTTGGACCACTTTCCTAAACTGTCTAAATCTTTCTGCAGCCTCCCCACCTCCTCAGAACTGCCTGCCTGTCCGCCTAACTTCTTATAATCGGCGAACTTCGCCAGAATGCTCCCAATCCCTTCATACCGATCATTAATGTATAAAGTGAACAGTTGCGGCCCCAACACTGAATCCTGCGAGACACCACTTGTCACTAGCTTCCCTTCTGAAAAACAACCTTTTATCCCAACTCTCTGCCTTCTGCCAGACAGCCAATCCTCAATCCATGCCAGTAGCTTTCCTCAAACACCATGGGCCCTCACCTTACTCAGCAGCCTCCCGTGAGGAACCTTATCAAAGGCCTTTTGGAAAACTAGGTAGATAACGTCCACTGGGTTTCCCTGGTCTAACCTACTTATTACCTCTTCAAATAATTCTAACAGGTTTGTCAGGCACGACCTCCCCTTACTAAATCCATGCTGACTTGTTCTAATCTGACCCTGCACTTCCAAGAATTTAGCAATCTCATCCTTAACAGTGGATTCTAGGATTTTTACCTACAACCAAGGGTAGGCTAATCGGCCTATCATTTTCCATCTTTTGTCTTGATTCTTTCATGAACAAGGTGGTTACAATGGTGATTTTTCAATCATCTGGGACCTTCCCTGACTCCAGTGATTTTTGAAAGATTACAACCAACGCGTCCGCTATTTCTTCAGCCACCTCCCTCAGGACTCTAGGATGTAACCTATCCAGACCAGGAGATTTATCAAATTTTAGACCTTTTTAGCTTTTCTCGCACTTTCTATTTTGTAATGGCTACCATACTCAGCTCTGGCCCTTGACTCTCCTTAATTGTTGGGATATTACTCCTGTCTTCCACTGTGAAGACTGACACAAAGTATTTATTACGTTCTTCAGCTATTTCCTTACCTCCCATAATGAGCCTTCCTGGAGCGGCCCAATTTCTACTTTTGCCTCTCATTTGTTTCTTATGTATTGAAAGAAACTTTTACTATCATTTCTAATATTACTGGCTAGCTTAGCTTGATATTTGATCCTCTCCTTCCTTATTTCTCTCTTTTTTTATCCTCTGTTTTTTAGTCTTCCCAGTTTTCTGATTTCCCAGTGCTCTTGGCCACTTTATAGGCTTCCTCTTTTTTCTATGAAATATTTCCTGACTTCCTTTTTGTGTGTGTGTGTGTGTGTCTGACTCTCTTTCCCTCCCCAACCCCCTCACAAAATTTCTTTTTTTTTTGGGATGAACCTCTGTACTGTGTCCTCGATTACACCCAGAAACTCCTGCTATTGTTGCTCTACTGTCTTCCCCACTAGGCTCTGCTTCCAGTTGACTTTCGTCAGTTCCTTTCTCATGCCCCTGTAATTACCTTTATTTAACTGTAACAACATTACATTCGATTTTGCCTTCTCTCTTTCAAACTGTAAACTGAACTCTACCATATTATGATCGCAGCCTCCAAAGTGTTCCCTTACTTTAAGATCTTTTATAAAGTCTGGCTCATTGCATTGCACTCAGTCCAGAATAGCCTGCTCCCTTGTGAACTCCATCACAAGCTGTTCCAAAAAGCCATCCTGTAAACATTCCATGAATTCTCTTTCTTTAGATCCACCAGCAACATTTTTCAGCCAGTCCATTTGTATGTTGAAGTCTCCCATGATCACTGTTACCTTGCCTTTCTGACATGCCCTATTTATTTCTTGGTACATCTTGCGCCCCTGGTCCCGACTGCTGCTGGGAGGTATGTACATAACTCCCATTCTGTTTTTTTTGCCTTTGGTGGTTCCTCAACTCCACCTACACAGACTCCACATCATCTGACCCTATGTCATTCAGTGCCATAGATTTAATTTCATTCTTAACTAACAAAGCATCCCCACCCCCTCTGTCCACCTCCCTGTCTTTTTGACAAGTTGTAAATCCTTGAATGTTTAATTGCCAGTCCTGAACCCCCTGCAACTCTGTTTCAGTGATGCCGACCACATCATAATCATTCACGATGATTTGTGCTGTTAATTCATCTACTTATGTTACAACTTGGATATGAATTATTTTGCATCAAAGGTCAAGCAGGCATCTGTGGTTGTTGGAATTCCACATTTTATATGATGATCACTTTTAGCATAATTCATATTTTAAAAATTTCAGTGCTCTTGTGATTTTGTAAAAAATGTTATTGTCAAAAAAATTAGGTGCTTTAAATTAGAAATACTGAAGCTAGTTACGAAGTATTTTACAGACATAAGTAATTTCAGGACACTCATAAGTGCTTGTTAATGATTTGTGCATTTTACTTTCAAGTTTTTGCACTTTTGTAGGTTTAGAATTGTGGTGTATATAAACTGCAGGATAGAACATCTGTAATAGTGACGAAATCTTAAAAAGGAACACTACATAAAGGAGCCAGTCAGCATAAACCTTTTCTTTCTCCACATCCTTCTAATAATTTTCTTATATTTTCTGTTTGTGAGAATCCATATTTGTTTTCATCTCGATTTCTTTGAGTGAGAAGTGGACCAAGCGCAATAAATTAAGGGGAAATAAAAAGGAAAAGTATAGTGTGAATATGCAAATAGAATGGTAATTAACATTTTGGCAGAAAGACTAGGAAGAAGGCATAACAATTAGTACAGTTCTAAAGATCTGTAGGGACAGTGGGATCTTGAGATCAATGTGAATAGATCCTTGAAGGTGGCAGAACATTTTGAGCAATTAGATAGTAAAGCTGTTGGGATGTTGAGCTTCATCAATCTTCACCAACAGCTTTACAGTCCAAGTTGTTCCACTAGAATGCATGTTTTGTTAATGCATGTTTTGTTAACACAAATTTTCAATAATGCTATTGATGAATTGGGGGCACTTTCTAAAGTGTGAACTTTCAAAGTTTGTATTGATTCCAACATGATTCTGGCCCCATTAGTTTCAATGGTGCTGCTACTACACGATTTTCTTTTATCACTGGATTGCACAAGAATGGAACTACTATGTTATAGCAGAACCAACTGTACTGTGTCCAATTCTGGTCACTATACTTGTGTTATATTCTCAGCTGATGGTAATACTGAAGAAGTCAGATCTCAGAATGGGACCTGGTTTGATAGATCCTAAGGTTTTTTTTTCTATTTACTTTGGAGATTAGAATCTCTTGTGAATGTATGTGACTAAAATACCTTTTTAAACAAGGGATGAATATTCCTTATCCAAAAAAAACTACACAAATGCTGTACAAGAGCATTTGAAGCAGTCTTATTACAAATATTAATGAAAGATTCCACCTTTTTACCTCAACAACCATGTTTAGATCCACCAACATTAGTCAAAAATCATCCCTGCCTACACACCAAAGACTCTTGCTTAGCTGGGATTTAATTATTTTCTGGAGCTTTATTCTTAGTGATATTTAATCACCTTCAGAGCAAACATATATCTTTTCCCAAACACTCAGCTTCCAGCAGTTTTCCGGCCAATTGTCTTACTAGCTTTAGCGTTTTAGACTTCATACTCTAAACTTCCTGGATATTCAGTCTTTGTCTCTCTGTCACTGGGCATCTTAATGTTAGGCAAAAGCTCAATATTCTCTACCCTTTTTTAATTC
The DNA here is from genome assembly GCF_004010195.1 of Chiloscyllium plagiosum. NCBI lineage: Eukaryota > Metazoa > Chordata > Chondrichthyes > Orectolobiformes > Hemiscylliidae > Chiloscyllium > Chiloscyllium plagiosum. Next base: position 97,127,109 of record NC_057710.1, on the reverse strand, counting down.
ATTGAATTGTTAATTCCTTGTTCTATTGCAATGCTGTAAACCCTCATTAAAAACTAAGTCATGGAGACGTACAGCATGAAAACAGGCCCTTCAGTCCAACTTGTCCATGTCAACCAGATATCCTAAGTTAATAGAGTCCCATTTGCCAGCACTTGGCCCATATCTCTCTCAACTCTTTATATTCATGTACCCATCCAGATGTCTTTTTAAATGTTGTAATTACATCAGCCTCCACCACTCCCTCTGGCAGCTCATTCCATGCACACACCATCCCCTGTGTGAAAAAGTTACCCCTTAGGTCCCTTTTTAAATCTTTCTCCTCTTTCCCCCTAATCCTATGTGCTCTAGTTCTGGACACACTAACCCCAGGGAAAGGACCATGTCAATTTACCCTATCCATGCCACTCATGATTTTATAAACCTCTATAATTTCTGGGGTATTTTCTCTGACGATCCAGAGAAAATACCCCAGGAATTTAAGTACTCTAGTGTGTGAATTATAGGCATGGCATGTAATCAAGAAAGCTAGTGGAATGCCATTCTTTACAATGAGAAGAAATGAATGTAAATGCAAGGTTGTTTTCATTCAGTTATACAAGGCATTGGTGAAACTACATTTGAAATGCTATGCAGTTTATCATATTTGAGGAAAGATGCAAATGCATTGGGATGGTTCAGAAGAGAATAACTACATTGATATCCTGATTAAATGGGTCATCTTATGAGGAAAGATGGCACAGTTTGGGTTTTTTCCACTGGATTTTAAAAGTGGGAGGAGTGACTTGATTGAAGTCTGTAAGATCCTGAATGATCTTGATAAAATGGATTTGGCAGGGATGTTTATGCTGTGGGTGAGTACAGAATTTGGGGGCATTGTTTTAAAACTAGGAGTTTCCTCAAAACAGATGAGAATCTATTTTGAGTTGTGAGATTTTGAAATCCTCTACCTCAGAAGGTAGTCAAGGATATGAAGCATTTTTAAGGCAGTGTTAGGTGCATATTCTGACAATAGTGGTGAAGAATTATTCTGCAAAACTCGTGCCATCTTGCCAAGCTGTTCCAATGTCACTTGCATCCTCCTAACAAATTGTCCTGTATGCACACAGCAGGACATGGTCAATTTGGCCAATTACTGGCCCGTTACCAGTAAATGTTGGAAGGTGTGGTCAACGTTGCTTTCAGTTGTCACTTACTTACGAATGACAACGGCCTTGCTTCCACTGAGGTCAGATGTTGGGATGTCAGCTCATTGTGCATTGTTCAGCACCATTTGTGACTTCTCAGATCTGAAGTGATTCAGATCGAAATGCAGCAATGTCCAAGCTTAGACTCATAAGTGGCAAGTATCATTTATGCCACACAGGTGCCAGGCAATTGCTATTTCACCCCTTAACATTGCCATCACTGTTTCCCCTCTATCAACTGAACTAGACTAACTATACAAATATTGTAGTTAGAAAAGTAGGTCAGAGACTAGGAATCCAGCAGCGAGTAAATCAACTTCTGACTCCCCAAAGCCTATCCACCATCTACAAGGCACAGTCAGGAGTGTGATGGAATATTCTCCACTTGCCTGGATGAATAAACTTCAACAACAATGAAGCTTGACACCATCCAGGACAAAGCAGCCTGGTTGATTGACAGACATCGTCAAACATTTAATCCCTCCATCCTCAACACGAAGTAGTGTACACTATCTTTAAAAGCACTGAAGTAATCACCAATTACTGAAGTAATCCTTCAACCAAACCTTAAACTAGCAACAACTATCTTTAGAAAGACAAGAGCAACAAATATGTGAACATCACTACCTGCAAGTCACTAACTATCCTGACTTGGAAATATATCACCATTACTTCAGTACTGCTGATTAAAATCTTGTCAGTCCCTATCGCAAACAAACTGCAGTAGTTCAAGGTGGCAGCTTGAAGGCACCACCACCTTAGAGGACCACAAGGAATGAGCAGTAAAAGCTAGTCCAGCCAGTGATGCTGATGTATCACATCCCATGAATAAACAAAATAATTGAATGCAGTGTTAGCTGAGAGTCGTATGCTATTAACTATGACCGATGTGGACTGGATTGAGTTTAATGTGAAGAGCTAAATAGTTGACATTTCGAGTCCAGTGACTGTTCTTGGATCTCCAGCACTCAGCGTTTTGGCTTCCCCTTTTTCCAAGCAGAAACCCCTGCTTGAAGTTGACTGCAAGTTCAGATATTGTCAAAGATGAATTACACCTTGTATGAGATTTTACAATCAGTTATGCAAACAGTATCTTCACCAACTTATGGTTTTCCATTCGGCCAGTAGTGTCTCAATAACAATCATGTTATTGTCTGAACACCTTGTTAATTCTTGCTCATTCTAGGTCACATTAGAGTACCATATTCTGAACACTGTAGATAAATAATCTATTCTCAAGCTTTGGTTCTCCATTTTCATCCACTCAGAGAAGGCCAGGAAGCAGTGTTGTTTAATGTTGCCCTCCTTGCTTTTCACAACTTAAAAAGAAATTTGTATTATGTTGAAGTGAATTGTACAAAGAAGGGTTATCTGTAGAATGTGAACTTTCTGGAATTTTGTACTCTGCTCGAAGACTGACTTTGTTCAATTTTGTTTTTAGGGCAGCTGCAATGACTTTAAGGACCGTTTTATTATCATTACAAGCCTTACTGGCAGCAGCAGAACCAGATGATCCACAAGATGCAGTCGTGGCACAACAGGTTAGAATAGGATGGGCAGCTGCAAGCATGATGTAGAAAGATATATACTTGGGTTTATGATCAATATATATATTTATTTTTCAAAAGTGCAAATAATATGGATAATTTATCAGAACAGATGTGAATTTCCTGGCAGTACTGCTATGTGGCACATAAGTATATTCTTCAGGGGGGTGACCATAAGACCATCTGAAAACTTGCAGAGTTTAAAAACGTTTACAGATTGCTGTTGTAAACAATTTAGTTAGAACGAATTGTGTGATTGTTCAAATTGCTCTTTATTTTCCTAACGTAAAATTGTACAACATTGCACTTTATGCAGTATGTACATGCTGTGCCTGTCTCAGGCTAACAAAATAGGGCAATGCCTTCAAGTCAACCTGCCTGTTTTAAATTAAAATAAAGCTTGGCCTTTAACTGTCCATCATTATTTAACAGGTGTATTTTCCTATAACGGACCCCATTTGCTAATCAGGTGACGGGCACTTCTCTTTTTCATAAAAGTAAATTACTGCGGATGCTGGAATCTGAAACCAAAAGAGAAAATGCTGGAAAATCTCAGCGGGTCTGGCAGCATCTGTGAGGAGAGAAAAGAGCTGACGTTTCGAGTCTAACTGACCCTTTGTCAAAGCGGTCTTTTCTTCTCTCGTTTCCCCCCCCCCCCCCCCCCCCCCCCCTTACTTTGGTATTTATGAGAAATGTTTTAATGAGTCAAAATGGGAAGCTTCAATAACCACTGCCGGCCTTCCAGCAATGCTAAAATTATTAACATCCTATGAGAAATTGGGTTAATGCTTATTCATTTTAAATAGTTGATATTTTAATTTACATTGAATTTGAATGAAAATAGCATTAATATACCACACCAAAATGGCCTTAAAGAAGTCCTTGCAGAAGAGACATTACTGTAACAGTAATTTATTAGTCTAGGTTTTCATTTTTTCACCATTAAAACAATGAAAATTAAAAGTTTATATGACATTTAAACTGTCATGAATTTGCTTGTCAGTGTAAGCATCAAGTGATTTAAAAAAAACACACTGGTTGTTTATAAAAGGAATATGAAAATAAATGCAGCATACAGATAATTGTTCAGGAATTTGAAATTCCTCCTTAAATATATTCTGAAGTAACATTAATCTATGTGAATCAGGAGCCCTGATTGAGCTAAAAATGTAGCAGCAGTAGGCTTGTTGCATCTGTTCTTTATTGTTCAGATTAAGAGAAGGTGTTGGGTGAAATTAACCAATATTTCTTTTGGACTTGAATATTACTTTGTAGTTAACAGAAATGATGTAATTTGTTTTGGTAACTTATTTTTTTTACCTTCCCCCATCATTGTCTCTAAACCAACCATGTTTTCAGAGGCTGAAGGGATGGATGTCTGACCCCTGATCTCACTCAATGTTGCTTTCTCTATCTTCAATTTTATGAAACTGCTTGTGTGCATTTTTAAAGTACATTTGTATCAATTTGTTTTTTCATGTTGAAATTTGTTTCCTTTTTAAAATATTTAATTCATCACAACAAACCAATGTAATTTCTTAAAGCCTCTACATGTGCAATATATTTATGCAATATATTCTGTTTGCAGTACAAACAAAATCCAGAGATGTTTAAACAGACAGCCCGACTCTGGGCGCACGTATATGCTGGAGCACCTGTTCCTAGCCCCGAGTACACTAGAAAGGTAGACAAACTGTGTGCTATGGGCTTTGATAAAGTGAGTACTTTAAGTAATTTTATTTAGCACATGCAGTAAGTGTTTGTTCATAACATTTAAGTCAGAAATGCAAAATTGAAATACAATCACGATTGTAGTAGTCTCTGAATTTTTAGTTTGTTTGCCACAAATGGTTCCTCAACATATTGAGTTTTTTCAAGTTGCTTGACAGTGCATTTAGAATGGAATTCACTATGTCTTACAGATAAAATTGTAACCACATTATATCACTGCTGTCCCACAGACAGTAATGAAATAAAAGATCAGTTAATCTTTTTGTTTAGCAAATGGTTTGGGGAGTAATATTGGTCAAGCCAATAGAGAACTCCTGGCTTCTTTGAATAACACCAATGGATCAGAACACCCATCTGAATAAATGGTGCAAAGTCAGTTTAACATCCCATCCAAATGTAAGGACAGACTTCAGTTCAGTATGTGCAAAGTCTGTTGAGCAAATACATGGGTTGCATATTCCTGTCCTAGGAGGAGGATGTACTGAAAACCAAATTTAAAAAAAACCTGCAACTATCTTGTTCATGTATTAAATCCCATCTGAGTCCTGGTTCAATTTCTACTAATGAGTTATCATTGCAGCTCTCAAATGGCCACTCTTCTTGTTCCTCCACCTCCAGGGTTTGAGCATCTATCGAGAGTATTTTATTTCCGTTGAATGTTGGGAACCATAAATTATCTTAATTGTGTCGTGCTGCTGTTGAGTGGCTCTGCCCTGCTTGCTACTCTACGTGAACCAGTAATTCATGATCTAGATTGTGTGAACTGAATTTCAATGCCAGATTGTAAAGATTATTAATTTTGCTTTCTTCTACCTCTCAATATTTCCAGCTCCGCTTCACCTCCACTCCTGAAATGAAATATTGATGCATATCTCTTTCATTTGCACACAACACTATTCTAACCCACTACTTATTGGCCTTTAATAGCTAGACACTTCAAAATTCTGTCACAGCAATACTGAAGATACATGAGAATGGCAGGCAAGCCTGCCCCTAACATCTCAATTGTTTAGTGTTAGGAATGGAATGTTCTATGAGAGCCTTTACTTCATTGTTGACACTTGTCAAGCAGCACTTCTCCTTGTCCTACGATCTGCCCTAGGTAATAAACTCTTGCCTTCACAAGTACACTTTTGGTTAAATTTATTACTAAGCCAGCCAGCTGTAATTGTTCAAGCAAGTGTCCTACTTGTCTCACGTTCTCTCCGTACATTACTATACACCTAAACATCATCTAAATAAGAGTATGCTATTTTGAATCTCAACTACAACTTAATTCATAAGCCTGTGGAATGTAGCTGAAGTGCTTTTTTAATTCAGATGACATCACTCAGCAATGATGTTATCCATTTCATGTAACAAAAACTGATATTTCTTTAGCCATTCATGTTATTGGCACTTTAATAAATCAATCTTAGAAATGAATGCTGCCAATTCTGTCAGTGGAGTTTTCTAACTGGAAGTGAGTAGAAATCTGTCTTTATGACACTATTTATCAATCTATACAGAATCTCATTGATCCATCAGTGGATTTCCAATTTGTCTCTGTTTCCACTTGAGCTTATTTTTCTGGCTTTAACCAACAAGTTTGCTATTTTGATAGTCCTGACTCTTCCAAGTCCACATCATGCATAGCTAATATAGTACATTTGGGTTATCTTATACTTCCATTGTCCATCCTTTTTAAATGAGGACAATGCCTAATTGTCCTAGTATTTCAGATAATTAGTCAAATTGTGGGAGGTTTGCTTTGAGAACTGTCTATTTCTCATTCCACCTCACTCTTACTGTCTCTGTCAACTTCCACTAGTCTGACCACCTGACACACTTGATCCCCCTTGTCCTTACAATGATATTTTTTAATGAGTGAATGAATGATTTAATGTTCAGTATGTTTGTGACATTACTGATTCTTCTTCCCCTCAATCAAGTATTTATGAAAAGTTGCTTTACTAATCCTCCTAACTGCTTTGCATAGATCACTGAATTTTGTTTTGAGGTTCACCTTGCAAAGGCAATAATACCAACACTTTGTCCTCCACTTGAAAAATTCTAGTTGCTGAATATTTATCTACTCATTCTTTCATTTTCAGTTGTCAAACTTTCGAATGTTCTTGTGCTATCCTACGTGCTCCTGTGAATCTTTCCAGAAACAGCCATGTAAACCAATGCTGAGGATCCTACCTTCTATATTTTAAGAACTTCTCTTTAATCAGTTTCATAGACCTCTAATCTAATAAAATCAAATGGAATAAAACCGGTAGATTGATTTGCAGAATCTCTAGTGGTCAATAATAAGAAATGTAATACTTTGTCCCAATCTTTGTGGGTATTCATGACAAAATGCCTTAATCATGGTTTTGATGGTATTTCTCCAAAGCTCCCCCCCGCCCCCCAAATGTTTGTTGATGATATCCAGTTGAGTTGAATTGTTCTTGTGCCCAAATTCCTCTGAAAAGGTTAGTCAGTGGAAGGTTCATCAGGGTTCTAAGTTTCTCAATTTGAAGTTTATGGAGTGTGAAAATAGTTAGTTAACATGTCCATGAATACCCTAACTATATTTGTCGTTAAATGATTAGCTTCTGGGAACTGGGTTGTTGTATCCATAATTGTAAGGATGTTCTGATGTCTTGCTTTTGTTTCCTTTAATGATCCTACACAATCTACTAATACCAGTCTGAACAATTCTTCAAAAACTAGTATGGTGTCAAAGGTGCTGACTTAATTACGTTTTAAAGCTTTCCTACCACCTGTCATGTATGCCATGTTTTATAGAACTGCACTGACTTTATGAAGTCTTGGCCATGTTAAATGATTTTGTTTATCAGTGTCTACGTTTTCTGCATTCCTCCAAGTGTTGCCATAGGAATTTAATGTACTAGCAGTATGATTGTTATGATACAAGTATGATATCACTACTTGGTGAACAGCCATCCTATCTTCATCTACAGGTCTGTGAGGGTGTCCCAACTTCTCCACCAGAACTCCATTTCTAATACAATAGCTCTAAAACTCCTTTAGCCTCATCTTCTTTGAAAGCTGGATATGTTAATGTATTTAACTCTGGATCTGCTTCTTGAGCCTCAATAATCAAAGATATTGCCAAAAGCATTCTTTGAATTATCCTCACTCTTAAATAGAGTTTCAGTTACACTAATATTTGTTGCTGTATTATTATGATCTCTGGTGATGGACTTTGTTTAGCTATTGCTCTGATCACTGCATACGATGGAAAAATACCTGGAACCCATTCTTACAACTGTTTGTTTCCTTCGGTTTCCATAAGACTTTTTATGACTTTTAATAAAGGTTTAACTTGCAGTCCTAAATCATTTGGTGAGAAATAAATCAACTCTGTCCACAGGTAATGTCTTCACCACCTCAACTACCACTAGTCTAGACAAAAATCAAACTCTAATTGGACTTTGTACAATAGAACCAGGTTATTCTCTCCACCTATCCAAATAGCCCATACGTTTGCTTTCAATGAACTCTGTGGAGAAAAAAACTAAATCCTCTCCAGTAAATGAGAGAAGGAGTAGCCTTTGTATCCCTTAGTATAGTTATGGGCTTGAAAGTTTCATTTGAAGGAAAAGGTGTTATCTTTTCTGAGACAAACCTCTTTTATATTCTCAAGTTATCTTCCTATGCATATCTACACAAGCTGTGTTTACCTCAAGTCTCTTAGTTATAGTTAAAGCCGTAATCTGATCATTGGTCTTTTTTTTTCTCCTTGAGTTTCTTTTTTGGACTTTTTTTTAATGGACATTTTTTTACAAATTCAAGTAAGTTCCGTGGATTTCCCTGCAACTTCCAGTATTCTGAATGTATCTGTCCCACCTTCTTAGAATGGAAATACTTCAGCTTCCTATTTACATCTCCACCCTCTGCACTTTTGCTTCTGATATGTGGTGGAGACCTTGAGGCATTCTCAGCCATCCATTTTGTATGCCTGCTACTTCCCTTCCTTTCAGACTCCTATTTTATTTCCCTCTTGAATTTGAGGGTGTTGGAAAAATAGTACAGATTATGGATTAGCTCATATTTGTCAGCCAGTCTATTGCTGCCAGTCTAGCAGTTGCAACGCTTTGATCCTCATCATGTTTGTATTAGGAAAGGAGTGAGTTTAAATTCCTCAAAGAATTGTCTCACTAAGAGTTTCAGCTTTTAATGCTTGTATCTGCTTGTCACAATTAATTGCTTAATGCTGTGAATTCAGTATAAGTTTGCCTGTGTTGTTATCTTAAATTTCAGAACCTTTGCTTATGTGCCTTGGGCACTACTTACTCGCCAATGTAGTTTTTTTTTGTGCAGGATCCTAATTTTGAAAACTGACTGAAGTGTAAACTTCCTGTGCTTTACCTGTCAACTTACTCTGCTTGAGCGTTGTCAACTCCACTTTACTCAATTAATTTGTCTTGCCATTGTCTCAAATTACAGAAGACTACCTTCATATCCTTTCTCTCAAAGTTTGGAAAGCCCTGTGCGAACTGAAACATTTTCTTGTTGGACTTGAAATTTATAACTCCGATTAGGGCCTGCATCAGCATCTGACACTGTTGTAGCTGCAAAATCTTAACTTTATGTTCACATTCCCTTTGCTTTCTCTTTCACAGTTCTTCTAGTTTTCTCATGTCCATTCTTTTCATTTCCACTTTCCTTGATTTTCTCTGTTCTTTCTTCCCTTTAGTTTCTTTTCTTCCGAATGCTGAAGCTGATTTAACAGTAGTTGATTGTCACCTGATTCCTATGTTTCACTAACTGGAGTATCTGGTATCTCTTCTACTTCCCGTAAACCCAAATGCTGTGCCTTAATTATATCCCCCTCCTTACTTCTGCCAGGCAGGGCCAGGGCCAGTTTATCCCCAATTCAGTGTTTCCTGAAGACTGTCAACACTGCACTGACTGTCAACACTGCACTCTGCAGGTAATCCTTTCCTGTTTCCAGCACCATGTCTTAAATGTAGCACAGGACATGGCATTTTCCTTTATCTGTATTATTTACGATATCACACTTAAATCCTCGTCTGTTTCAAAACTGAACCTGGATGAGTCAGTGAACTTTGTCACGCCTGAGTGGGGCGATGTGCTGGAGAGTGAGCTCTGCAGTTCTGTGTACGCAAAATTCCACAACTTACCTGTCTTAGACCCAGTTTAACAAGATTGACCAAATTTCTAATTTATTATAAATAGAGGTAAACAACATTTTAGACATGTATCACTGTATTAAAAATCTGGTCCCCTTACATATAAAAAGAATGGTATATTCTGTGTAGCGGGAATACCTTGTCCTCAAGGTTCCGAGATGATCCTTGCCAGGACTTACTGCTCCTCAATCTCTATTCTCCAGTTAGTTTGTCTTGACAGGTTCACAACTTTTAAAATCTCTGACTTGTAGATAGAAACAATTTACAGCAGTGGGATGGAAAATTAGCCTGCTCTCTTCAGGTTTCAGGTATCTTTTGGTGCAGCGATGAGGACACCACCTCTCTTCTGCTTAGCAGTCTGAAGGCTTCTGGTTATCATGTTCACAGCCAGGAGCTGTTCACCTACTTGGGAGCCAATCACATAGTTATCAGCAGGCAGAAGACCTTTGCCATTGGTCTGTGGAGTGATAACCAATTTTCGATCAGCAGCTTGTCAACCATATCTCTCTTTGTGAGCACCCTGTTGTTGCAGCTCATCTGCATTAATCCAGCAATGGTGTAAAGAGCATTTGTGATAAGTGTCAGTAGCTTGTTTTCAAAACGTGCAGCAATGCCTTCCACAAACTTTGATTTTTAAAATTGCTCATTTGCCAATTCAACCGACCAGGGAACATTCAGATAAATAAAAAAGATGATCTTTGCAGAACAAATACACAGCTTAAATTAAATAGCTGCCCCCCACCCAAAAAAAAACAAAACGTAGCCATCCAGAAAATCTTACGAGGAGGGCCGCGGATGAAAAATACTTTTTGCACTGTCACAAGTATCCTTTTCTTCATATTCACCATCGTTGCCCTTTTTTGTTAATACAGTACCTGTCCTGTAATGCTTTAAATTAGAGATAGTTGTCTGTTTTCTTCCCTATCCTTTCTCCACACTAACCAAACTATGTCAAACAATGCATCTACAATTCTTGCTCCAGTATTGGTAGCAAACATTTTAGCTGTTTCTGTCTTGTTCTTTGGAATTTCCTTCCTCCATCTGTACCTTTTCCTCTATTTTGGATCCTGTCACTTAGACACAGGCTACCATCGTTCCTCTTAACAACTGCCTACTAAGAATAATAGGATTATATAGCAGAGGGAGGCACTTCAGTGTGTTGGATCTCTGTCACCCTCTGCTAGAATTACCTAATTAGAACTGTATGTTCATCCAGTTCTTTTTCTTGTATGTGGCTATTATACTTGCTTCCAATATACTTTCACTGTTTTCTTGATAATCATATCATTTTTACCTTCTCCTCCTACCAAAATGTAGAATTTTACATCCTTCTATTATACTGTACCTGAAGGAGGGTCTTGGTATTCTTTCCATGCCCCTTCTGTGTTGGTATTTTCATTTGCTGATAACTTTCTTTAATTTTTAAGTGATTCAGCATTAATATTACCTTCCTTGTCTTCCTCTTTTTCTTTGAAATCTCCTCTCCATAATGGCTCTTACAGTGAAAAGGCAATGACCATTGGTATTGTTATTTAGATTATCAATCCAGAACATCCATGTTCTGGGGACTGTGGTCCAAATTCTGCCAAGGCAGAACTCAACTCTTCTATTGAGATATATTCTATTTTGTATTTGGTTCACATTCATTTGTTATTTAGCAAATTGATGCTTTCCATTTTTCTGAAAGTGAATGTTGAAACTGCTAGCAATTTAGTCTTCTTTATCCTTTACACATCTCCCATTTAATTAATCCTACTCTGGATGTAGCCATCAAGGACACTTGAAGGAATTGGCTAGACCATAAGATTAAGGAGCAAAAGTAGGCCATTCACTGAGATCCTGGCTGATATGATCTTCAACTGCATTTTCTTGTCTTTTCCCCAAAACTCTGATTCATTTACTGATTCTGTCTCCCTAGGTCTTGAATGTACTTGATGACATAGTCTCCACAGACCTCTGTGGTAATGAATTTTCACAGATTCACTATTATTTGAAGGAGAAATTCCACCTCATCTGGTTCTTAAATGAATTATCCCTTTCTCTAAGATCTGATCTGATCAGAGACCTTCAAGCAACCTCTGCATCTACTTTGTCAAGCCCCCGATGAATCTTGTTTGTTCCAATAAGCCTTTGTCTCATTCTTCTAAATTCTAGTGAGTACAGGCCCAAACTATTCACTTTCCCTGATAAGACATCCTTCGATAACCAGTATCAGTCTAGTAAATCTTCTCCGGACAGTATATCTTTCCTTATATAGGAGGCCCAAAACTGTTTACAGTATTCCAGGTGTCTGACCATTGCATTATATAGGTTTAGAAACAATTACCTATTTTTATACTCAGTTTCCTTCAAAATGTGTACCAACAATCCATTTGCCTTCATGATTTCCTGTGGACCTTGTTCCGTGGTCTCTGCTTCCCACTTCTGATGCTGAGATGATGTTTCTTTGGCTAGCCAGGCCATTGGTGTTCATTTATATTTTTCTGAAAGCTTCCATTAGAAGAAGTTTAGAGAGATTGATGCGTGAGGAAATGCCTTTGATTTATCAATTCAAAAATTACAGCTCTTAGCAACTGCTGCAGGAAAGCTAACTGCTTTTCTTGAAGTTTAAACTGTTTTACACAGAATATGATGTGGACGTGCCAGTGTTGGACTGGGATGGACGAAGTTAAAAATCGCACAATAATAGGTTTATTTGGAAGTACTAGCTTTCAGAGCACTGTTCCTTCATCAGGTAACTAGTGGGGCAGGATCATAAGTCACAAAATTTATAGCAAAAGATCAGTGTTATGCAATTAAAACGATATATTGAACAAACCTAGATGGCTGTTAAGTCTTTCTTCTTTTAGAATGGGTTGCAGGTTTTGGTTCATTAATATGTAACTCCCAGACTACTTTCAAGTCACATTCCCAAGATAACTTGACATCTTAGCTCAAACAGTGCATTAAAGATGTGAGGTTAGAGTCTGTCTGCATTCCGATTTTGAGTCAGACTGGTCCTGTTTCCAAATTAGTAAATTATAAAATGTTATATGGATTGACTGCCTGCAATCCAATAACTACATGGTGAATAGAAAATACACTAATGCATCTGTGCCCTCGCTATCAAGCTCCTCTGTAATTGATATATAAAATAAACATTCATTTTCTCCTGTGTTTCAATTTCCAAAGTATACCTCGAGTAGTGTTTACTAATTGTTTGTGTAAATTGTTATTCATTAGTGAAGAAGTTTTCATTGTTTCTGTTTGCTTGGATGAAACTTTAAAAGCTGCTGGAGGGTTTCTTCATGAAAGATATTTTTCATCAGCTTTTAACTATTCAAACATCATTAAGGCTTTATTCGTTACCAATGTTTCAACAAGCCAAATGAGCTATAATTTTGGCACATATTATTAAGTATTTTGAGATGAAATACTTTGAACAAAATAAAGAGGTATGTGCAGCAACTAGTAAAAAATGTGAATATTGTTGGCCATTCAGAACTGTAGTCTCAAGCTACAACTGAAATTTATTAATTTCTTGGTGAGGATGCATCAGCAGAGGAGGTAATAAGTTAAGTGGCAGCTACGGAAAGGGTGAGTGAAGGATAAATATATATTGAACTGTCTGATACTGAACAGGTTAAGATGACCATTAAAGTCAAAGCAAATATTATTTCTGCAGTGTCAGAATTTAAGTAGTAGAGAACCAATGATAAACTTAGATTAAACCAGTTAGACCATTCTAGTCAGTATTCTTAAAAATATAGAGGCATTACAGAAAGTACAAAATGTTGTTTTTTCAAGGATGATGCCAGAATACAGGGTTGTGCCTATCAAGAAAGTATGATGTTGCTGGGTTTATCAAATTAGAAAGTTAAGGGCTGCCTTCATATACATCGTGTAAATTTTGCAGAGTTTTAAAACTTGTTGGCTGAATGTCACTGGCAAAGCTAGCATTTAATGTTTATCCCTAATTGTCCTCGAGAGGTGGAGTGCCTTGAAATACTGAAGTATTTATGGTATCGATAGAATGTGGTATTGGTCTTGTCTTGTTGATTTGAGCTAGTTTTTTTTCCCCAAAGGTGCAAAATCTAGCTTAATGTCCAAATATTAATGCTAACTGTGTTGTACGTATATATTCATTCTTGAATTATAGTACAAGCACTCTTGTTATAACATCATGATAACCATATAGCAACAAAGTGATAGGAGCGAACCCCATAACACTGAAATGTACAACCTTGAATAGAAATAAGTGTTAAATTCTACTCAGATTTTTGTTCTCTTTTCATTCTCTCATCCTCATTTATTTATTTAATTATACTTGTTCTTATTAATTTTTACCACATCTAAATCACTTTAAAGTAACTTTCACTTCCTTTCTGCTGGCTTTTGCTGTGCTGTATGAAAATCCAAGTAATTAACTAAAAACAAGCTTGAGGTTTTTTCTTTTGCAGCCAATGGGAATCCTATAGACTAACAGTGCAGTTATATAGATGTGACTCGGGGGTTGGTTTTTAAAAAAAAAATCTATAAAATTATTGACATTACCAGAAGCTTTGCCAGGTGAGTCAGTTCATCATTGGAACCTCCATCCTTGTCATGCATGGGAAAGCAAACTTGTCTCTAATGTTGCATGGATTACTAGTGATAAATCAGTTTGCCATTTAGCTCTGATCCTGAAGCATCATGGAAGTGGAAGATTCTACTTATTTTCCAGGTGAGAACAGGATAATCTTGAGTTTTGTTCAAATTGTTATTTCACATGAAGTGAATTCACTTATTTGCTTTATTATCATTAATACAGAGTCTAATTTTTGGTTTTATTATATGGCAGAACCTGATGTGGAGTTTGGTGGCTGCAGTGCATCTTGTGAATGTTGATGAAAGTGGCTGGAGTGCCAGTCAGTGAAATTGCTTTGACTTGAGTGTTGTCATAACTAAATCCATCGTGGCCAGTACTGTGCTTAATTTCCAGAAGGCATTTAATATAGTACCACATCAAAGGTTATTAAGCAATATAAAAGCTCATTGCATGGGGTTGCATATTCGCATTGAAAGATGATTGTCTGGCAAACAGGAAGCAGAGAATAGGCAAACTGATCTCTTTCAGTTTGGGAAGATGCAATAAGTTGTGTGTCTTGGGGATTATAACATAGTCAAAGATTTGAGGATTAGGTATAAATGGTAGCCATTTTTAGGGCAGTCAGATTGTGTAACTCTGACAGGAGTGTTGGAGGACTTGAATATAGTACAATGACTTGAATGAAGAGACAGAAGGAGAAAGTGAGGACTGCAGATGCTGGAGATTAGAGTCGAGAGTGTGGTGCTGGAAAAGCTCAGCAGGTCAGGCAGCATCCGAGGAGCAGGAGCTTGTGCCCAAAACGTTGATTTCCCCTGCTCCTCGGATGCTGCCTGACCTGCTGTGCTCTTCCAGTTCCACACTCTTGACACTGAAGGACAAAAGGTATAGTTGCCAAATTTGCTGATCATACAACGGTATAAAGAAAAATACATTTTGGAGAAGTCATGAAGCTACAAAAAGATATAAATAGGTTAAGTGAGTGGGCAAAGATCTGGCAATTGGCATTGTGGAAAAATGCAGTGGTATGTGAATGTCATGGCAAAAAAAATTACAAAAGGGTTAATGTGCAGGTATGTCAAGTAATCAGGAAAACTAATAGAATATCATTGTTCGTTGAGAGAGGAATGAATACAAAAAAGTTATCCTTCACTTATGCAAGGCACTGATGAGACCACATCTTAGCGTGTACTGTGTTGGTCATCATATTCAGGAAGAATACAAATACATTGGAAGCCGTTCAGAACCTGTTTACCAGACTAATAACTGGAATTGGGAGTTGTCTTATGAGAGAAAATTAGAAAGAGATGAGGCTTCTATCTGATGGAGTTTAGCAAATAAAAGGGCAGCACAGTGGCTCAGTGCTTAGCACTGCAGCCTCACAGCACCAGGGTCCTAGGTTCGATCCCAGCCTCGGGTGACTGTCTGTGTGGAGTTTGCACATTCTTCACGTGTCTGCGTGGTTTCCCCCGGGTGCTCCGGTTTCGTCCCACAGTCCAAAGATGTGCAGGTCAGGTGAATTGGCCATGCTAAATTGTTAGTGTTAGCTGCATTAGTCAAAGCGAAATGGGTCTAGGTGAGTTACTCTTAGAAGGGTCATTGAGGACTGGTTGGGCCTGTTTCCACACTGTAGGGAATCTACAGGGAATCGAGTAAAATTTAAAACAAATGAGACAAAATGTTTTCTGAGGATTGAGAATATTTGTAACTCTTTTCCTGAAATGTCGGTTGAAGTAATTTCCAAATATTTTTAAGGCAAAGGAGGATGGATAAGTGAGGTGATAAAAGGTTCAGTATTGAGTAAGAATGTGAATTTTGTGTTGCAATATGAACACCGGCTCAAGAGGTTTAATGACCCCTTGTTACTATGATTACACTCCTTTTTGATAAAGGAAATATATGGAGTCTGGCCACAGATCATTTTGCAAAGTGGTGAAACAAGCACTGGGGACAAAGTGGCTGACTCCTGTTCCAACACTCCTGTCAGAGTTACACAATCTGACTGTCCCATTTATACTTAATCCTCAAATCTTTGACTATGTTATAATTAAGGTTTGGGCTATTGTGCAGCAAGTAAGGTTCTAAAGTTAGAAAAATTGTACATATTACAACAATTGTGGTATTTTACATCGGTGCAATCCAGAAATATCCTCAATGTAATTTCTAAGGCAGATAGTGTGGAATTATGCGACTATAGTAGATTTGATTTGTTCTAGTGTTGAAATTTTCCTTGCATCATATTTTCAAGGTGCCTTGGAGTTTACATTGATCTGTTTATGTTAACAAGCTATTTTGTTTAGTTATGGACTATGTATTAACTTGCTATCATCTGATCTTGGCCAAATGTACACTCTGGAATAATGCCATGCAGTTGACCATTTGTGGGAGATGCATTACTTCTGTAATTATAGAAAATTTAGAATTAGAAAGTGTAATCTGGCTGCTGCAGATTTTAACTTTTGTATTTCTTCTACAGAATGCAGTAATAGTGGCCTTGTCTTCACAATCTTGGGACGTGGAGTGTGCAACAGAACGACTTCTCAGTAACTGATGAATTTGGGATTCCTTCTGTACCCAGATGCCCTTTCATTGACAAACACCTCTACCCTTTGTTCTTTCTGGGTTCTGCATAGATTCCATTTTAAACATCACTGTAATATGTGATAGTCGCTATAAACGAGACTGGATTCGATGCTCTGTAAATAAAGCTCTCAAAAGATCTGTGTAAATTAAAACAAAGGGGAAACGTGAAATACATTTTAATTTTTTTCCTACTCACCATTGTAAGGATCCTGAGTTTGAGTTGCATTCATCCCTGAAGATGACACACACATCTGCTTTAGTATGGTTTAACAAAGTGACCAAGGCTTTTGATTGCATCAATTTGTTTTTGATAATAAAGACGTGTAATGTGGCCTGCATCTTAGAAAATGGTTGTTTTCTATTTTTTGAATGTGTCATGGCTTCTGCAGCCATTACTTGTGGTAATACTTCTGATCAGAGATAATATTTAGGCTGCTTTACTCTTTAATCGTGACATTAATACACAAGTTAATGCAAAGACTTTCATGAATGTTAATTTTCATGGTTATTAAATCAAAGGTTGAAGAGTGTGCCTGATCATGACGGGATTACTTGAGTATTCTCCCATGGCTGCATTGTTCTCTGAAATGTTTTGCTATGACACAATCAAAAAGAGTTTGACAGGCTAGGTTTTCTTAAATTATTACGGCTGTTAAATAATGCGATCACTATTTTAAATTACTTAACAGCCGCTTGAGTATTCACTCCCTGCTTGTGATTCACAATTTCTGTAATCAACTTTGGAGGCTGTGGTGGCTCTTCTTTTCTGTATATAATTTAAAGTTCACGTAGAAATAGAGGTGTTATTGATCAGATTGTCTGCACTCTGTCCAATTTCTCTGAACATTCAAATTATGGGATTTTCCTGTATATACAGCGAAGCTTTCTATTCGTATTAAAATGGTGTTTCATCCTAAGTTTCAACTAACGTCGGGGTCATTTAATATAATAGTTGATATCTCAAAATTTGAAACATGTATTGATCTTTGCTGAATTGAAAGAAATTATTTTTATTTGATATGACAAATAGATGAACAGTTATTGGCTGTTAAAATGTGCCATCTTGAAGCGTATAATATTCATACGAGAAACCGTGGTTTCTAAAATTTCATATCTGCTAATTTTTAAAGGTATATTTGTGTCTCTTCAGAAGGGTTTGCTGTTTTGCTGATGAATGTTGAGTATTTGAGAAATAGAACAGCTCTATGCATTTCGAAAGTGCCTGCACTTTATTTAATTTTGATGCTGTTCACTCGTAAAACGTTATAACCATGGAACTATGGTTTAAACACTTCCAGATTCTGACCTTAGGCGCTCATAATTTGGAATAGGGAAAAGCTTTTCAGCCCACATGTTCTGTATAGTTGTCTAATGCATTGTGACTTAAATTTATCCTCTATAACTCAGCTTTCTGTAAATCAATTGTATTAATGCAACTGATGTGTTGTCCCACAAATCCCTGCCCTTGTCCAAAGTCTTCCAAGCAGTTCTCATGGTGTGCTTGACTATTAATAGATTCCTGTAAGCATTCGGTATTGATTTGTTTTACTCATTTCCTTGAAAAATAGTGCCTCAACAACCTTCACTTTGTTCATGAATTTCGTACTGTGAGAAGAGGACCATTGAACCAATGTTTGTAAAAGGAAATTAGTTTGTTTTCCTATCATGTCTTCACATAAATATATTATTTCATGCTGGTTTACTGTTCTGGGTCATGAACAGATACAGAGGTCTTTGGCTCTGCCCTCCCTTCAGCCAGGAAAACTGAAACCAATATTAAAATGGCAGTGCAATTAGCTGATGCGTCATAGACCACAAATCTCAAGTATACTTAACTATCAGGTATCTTATTTACTGAAATCTGCTGATGGAGTCATCAAAGTTAAAATGTCATGTGTCACAGTATAGAAATGAGAACATTTCAGCAACTTAAGCAAATTAAGTCACAATGCCTTTCTAATTTTCCTTCAGTAAATATGGTTATATACATTATATGGACTTGCAGAAAGCAGAAGCTCATTGGAATTGAGGGAAATTACAGACTTAGGAAATTAACAAGGCATTGAAAAATAGAAGTAGAGATAAAGGGTAGGCACGCGAATCAGATCAGACAGAATTGTATGCAAATCAGAGAGGACTGTGGTATGCTTAAAGAAATTAACATAGAGAGGAGGTTGAGTGGTCTGACAAGCTTAAAAGTAGATAAATCTCCAGGCTGTGAGAGGCAAGACAGGAAATAGCAGGGGCACTGGCAATAATTTTCAGTTCCCCTCTGGGAAGCGGTGTCACAGAACTGGAGGACAGCCAGTGATGTTGTTAAGCAAGGAGCAAAGGATGAACCAGGAAACCTGTCAAATCTAACCTCAATGGTGGGGAAATTATTGGCGGGACAGAACTAATCCAGAATAGTGAGCATAGTTTTGATAAGGAAAAGTTATATCTGACCAAACAGATTAAATGTTTTGAAGAGGTAACCAGGTGCATGGATGAGGGCAATGCATCTGATACAGTCTAATTGGAGTTCAGTAAGTCCTTTGACGAGGTCCTGACTTGGAGAGTGACCACAGGTAAGAGCCCAGTGGATTCAAGGAACTTTAGCTAACTGGATCTAGAATTGGCTGAGTGGCAGGAAACAGGGGGTGGTGGTCAAGTTGTGTTTTTGTGACTGGAAGCCTGTCTAGTGGGTATTGCTGGGATCAGTGCTGAGGCCTTTGCTAACCCCACTGGTCAGATGGGGCTGATCAGATTGAATTCCATTTGTCACTGTATACATTTGCGGTGATGGGCTTGGGAAGGCAAGGCAATATGTGATGAACAGTATGACCCTGGGAAGCACAGAGGATCAGAAGGACCTTGTGCATGCCCACTGGTCCCTTGACTGAGCAGGACAGTAGACAAAGTGATCAAGAAGACATGGGATATCAGTCAAGACATAGAGTTTTAAGAGCTGAAAATATATAGGAAGTTTATTAGTCCACAGCAGTGTTCCAGAATGCACGTTATGGAAGGGGTGTGTTTCGTGCAGAGGAGATTTACCAGGATTTTGCCTGAGCTGAAGAGTTTATGAAGAGAGATTGAGGTTGTTTTTCCCTGAGTAGGGGAGGGGCAAGAAGGTACATGATTAACATGTATAATATTTGAGGAGCATGGCAGCATAGCCAGGGAACAACATTTCCCATTGGCGGAAGAATGAATGACCAGGGAGCATAGACTTAGGAGATAAGAAGCAGCAGTGGGATTGAGAGGAAACATTATTTTCATCCAGAGAATGGTGAAATCTGGAACTCGCTGCCTGTAAGCATTATAGAGATAGAAACCCTCCTAACATGTAAGAAATATTTAGATGTATATACACTTACAGTGCCATGGTATACAAAGCTATGGGTGAAGTGCTGAAAAATGAGACCAGACTAGTTAGGTGGTTGATTTTGATTGGTGCAGACTCAAAGAACTGAAGGATCTTTTGTGCTGTAAACTGTGACTCCAAGTGGTGTTCCTCAAGGATCAATTATTTACCATATTAATAATGACTTAGATAATGGTTTAGTGAGCTCCATGCCCTTTACCTAGCATAGAAAGAAGCATAAATTGGAGATATTGATAGATTAAGCGAATGGACAAAACTGGCAACTTTATTTCTATACAGTCAAATGGGCGCGTGAGAGTATTAAAACAGGGTACATTCCAAATGTAAGACTAGAAATAGTTAAGGTCTGAAGGAATTTCACATGAAGAGATTATTAAAATTTAACAGACTGGTGGAAACTTATCTGGAGAACTAGAATACATGGGTGAAACAATTACATTGCAGCTGTACAAAACATTGGTTAGACCCCACCTGGAATACAGCACTGCATGGTAAGAGGAATACATTGGCTTGAGCTAGGTAAGTATGGCATTAATTTACTTATTTTACTTTTGTAAGATTTTTGTTTCCATATCTAAAGGTTAGAAGGTATTACAGAGACTAAAGTTGTATCTCCTGCAGTTTAAAAGATTTATTGGTGATTTAATGAATGTTTTCAAGATACATTGCATTGAGAATGTTATGATCTCCATCGATACAAATGACTTTAAAACATACTTCCCAAATGACCAACTTTAACTGAAGAAGCATTTGTTTTAAGTTTTTCACTGTAACAAGCTAAAATCAACAATGTTTGATTTTAACAGGCAACTAATTTATTGAACTATAAATGTACTATCCCATTAAATAACTAATGCGACCAGATTTGTCTTTTAACTGTGCATTACACCCCTAGTTGAAATATAGCGTTATGGAACCAAGTCCCAGATAATGCTGAAGGAACCTTGCAAAATCTTTTGAAAATTGTTGCTCAGTGTGAATATTCCAGAATTGCCTTTTATCAACGAGGCCCAATTTAGTGTTTCTTAGAACAAATTGAATGTTTTGACGGGTTATCTTTTTAAGCAGAGAGCCAGCTCTGAGTATCATCATGCTTGGGTGCTGACAAAATGAAGTCTTTTCCTGCTTTTCATTGTAGTTGCATTATTTTCATAGCTGAAAATGTGTTGCTGGAAAAGCAACACATTTTCAGCTTTGATCTCCAGCATCTGCAGTCCTCACTTTCTCCTCGCATTATTTTCATATCTCATTTAAAATAAAAGCTGCCCTTTTTTTCTTTGCCAAGGTGTGAAAACAATCCTGATTTTCAAAAGGTTTAGGTTTTGGTTTTCTCACGTGACTGCTAAGTCATATCAATCTTTGCTGGAAAACTGGCTCATATGACTACCATCAACCGACCACTCCCTACAAAAATGAAACCTATCCTGAATATTCGGTTTTACTTTCAAGTATAACTACCTTAAAGTGCTGCATTTTTAGCAATTCCCTTTGCAATTATCTTTTTCCCTTTGGAGAGTCTAGGACTTAAGGGAAACAGCATAAAAATTAGTCACACCTTTCAAGAGTGAATTTTAGAAATTGTGGAGAGGACTGGACTCCCCTTTGTGGTTGATGCTCAGTCAATTAACTTTGTTTGGCAAACTAAATATATTAATTGATCTTAGATATATGGATTTAGGTCACAGATCATTAAATTTCAGAATCAGCTTGAGGAATGGATGACCTATTTCTTTACCTATGTTTCTCCTGACAATCTTAATACTTTTAGCCTCCATGTTCTGTTGTATCTAAATACAAGGCCATTATATCCTTAAGTGTGGTACCAACTGAGTGTGGTACTCTAGATGTTATTTAACCAAAGCTTTATTAAAATCTAAGCATAATGTGCACCTCTTTGTATTTCTGCCCCCTCAGCCATTTTTACTTTTTGTATTTTTTAGATGTTTTTAGATTCCCTACAGTGTGGAGACAGCCCCTTTGGCTCAACCAGTCCACACCAACCCTCCGAAGAGTAACCCACCCAGACCCAAAACCCTCTGATTAATGCACCTAACACTATGGGCAATTTAGCATGGCCAATTCACCTAAGCTGCACACCTTTGGACTGTGGGAGGAAACTGGAGCACCCGGAGGAAACCCACGCAGACACAGGGAGAATGTGCAAACTCCACACGTATGCCC
Organism: Chiloscyllium plagiosum; assembly: GCF_004010195.1. Taxonomy (NCBI): domain Eukaryota; kingdom Metazoa; phylum Chordata; class Chondrichthyes; order Orectolobiformes; family Hemiscylliidae; genus Chiloscyllium; species Chiloscyllium plagiosum. The sequence goes on along the minus strand of NC_057710.1, from coordinate 97,104,805 downwards.
GAGACTGGAATCGAACCTGGGACCCTGGTGCTGTGAGGCTTTAGTGTGAACCACTGAGCCAGCGTGCCACCCTTTTTTATTTGCTAAATTTAAGATTGAGATATGAGCTTCAAAATATTTGCTCCTCTGCAGTTGCTGGCTGCTTACCATCAACTGACCACTCCCTACAAAAATGTTCTTCTACATTGGGAAGAGCAAAGTTCTGGATCCTTTCCTCAAACTTTGCTTTTTCAGTCTTGTTTTCGTTCCTTCATGCTGTAGTGGCAGAGTGAAACTTCACAACTTTGTCATATTTAATCCTGGGAAGAACTTCAAATCACACAGCTATGCTTTCATCAAGACTGCTTGCTTTTTTTTTGTCATTTCCTTTAGCCCTCTTTCTAAAATGCCTTTGTACCCACCAGACTTGATGCTTGGCTGGCCACTTATGTTTAACCTTTGAGGTCATCCAAAATGCCACTGCCGTGTCCTGATTGTGCGTCAAAATCAAATACATCCACTACCAGTGTTCACTAAACTGTAGTGGTTCCCATTTACTCAACGCCTCAATTTTAAAATTCTTCCTCTGGAATTTTCTTCAGCTTTAAAATCCTCTAAGATACCAGTTTTTCAACTTCCCAGCTTCCTTTCATCCATTGTAATGGCAGAGCCTCTTAAGATGCAAAGTTTTAAGCTTTGACATTCCCTCCTTAAATCCACTCCCACCCATTTGCTTTAAACTTCCCCCTTTGATCCATCATATCATTGCTTGTAAGGTGCTATTTCTGAGCCACAAAGCCCAGGGTCAAGTCCCACCTACTCCAGAAATGCATTATAACTGAACAGGTTCATTAGAAAATAGGGGCGGCACAGTGGTTAGCACTGCTGCCTCACAGCGCCAGAGACCCAGGTTCGATTCCAGTCTTGGCGACTGTCTGTGTGGAGTTTGCACATTCTCCTCGTGTTTGCATGGGTGTCCTCTGGTCGCTCCAGTTTCCTCCCACAGTCATTAGTCAGGAGTGAATATAGGGGAATGGATCTGGTTGGGCTGAAGGGCCTGTCTCCACCCTGTAGCCTCAAACTATCCTGTTAATGCATTGATCAGACCTACAAGTCATGGATATAATGATACTTATATAGTTGGTACATCGCCATCTTGCTGAGGGAATGCAGTGGCCTAGTGCTATTATTGTTAGGCTATTAATCTCGAAACTCAGTCAAATGGTGCAGTTTGAATTCAGTAGAAAATCTGGAATTAAGAATCTAATGATGACCATGGAACCATGGTTGATGATTAGGAAAACCATCTGGCTCACTAATATCTTTTAAGAGAAGGAAACTGCTAGCCTAACCTGGTCTGGCCGACCTGTGACTCCAGACCCACAACCACGTGGTAAGGATAGACAATAAATGCTGACTTAGCCAGAGATGCCCAGATTCCAGGTGAATTTAAAAGAATACACAATATATCCCACGTGCTACCTTAACCTTATTATCTGTCTTGCCAGCATACATTTACTCTAATACTCTAAATTTCTTAGGATACAGAGAAATGTATACATATCAATTATCGTGCCTTCCCCATATACACATGTTCTGCAGATCACATTGCCATCTTTCTTCTCACTAGGGTAATCCATCAATAAACTTAATCTTTTTTTCTAGTGTTCCTTCTAATTTTTGAATCATCTACAAAGAACTTAAAAGTTTGACATATTTGAGTCTACAACTATCATTTGGAATTGACTTGAAGAAAATGTATTTACATAATGGATATTAAATGATAATTAATGGGCCACCTCATTTGGGAGGATGGTCTTTTAATTACTACGTATGTTTGGCATACTTTGAGATCTGGTGTATTCTATTTAGTGGTATAAAGCAGGTTTCAGCATTTTACTTTACACTTAAGAAATGGCAGTACAATACTTAAACTATTTGTACACTTTCTGGCTTGTAGGATTATCAGTGACATTATAGCTTACTACCCATGCAATATATTGATTTAAAATGCTATGAATGAATTTTGACTACAACTAATTTTTTTATATTATTGTTCTTTAAATTTATTTTTCAGAATCCGGGGATAGTTAGCACACAAAGAAAAATCAATCTCCTCCTTTCAAAAGCTGACTTGTTTCTTTTACTCAGTTCACATTTCATTTTTCAACTATTAAATTATTTCTGCATTACGGTTTTCGGTTTGTAATTATTTGATTTTTGAATCTTGTGTACAAGTCCTTTTTGACAATTATTCTTGATTTTAAATGATCTTAATATTTGGGATAGTATATAATACTATAACCTTGTTCAAACAAAATATCCACACATTTCCAGGAGTAATAGAGCTTTTCTTTTGGTCCTTTTTAAAACTAATACACACCTCTTGGAAACAAAAACATATTCCTTCTGAGAGGTCAATTTTATTTTTTTTCGATGCCTTTAGGACACAGTTCTATTGTGTGTTAACATTAATATTTAGTGAGCTTAATTTATTTGTTGGTTGTACCGTTTTTATGCAGAGGTTTTTGAAAATATGCTGTTTTTGTTCTGCAATATGGTATGACAGTTTTTCCACTATCTACAAATTAATCAGTTAACTCTTGAGCTCTTCTGTAATACTCAGTGTCATGATTTATGGATAGTTTCCAATTTTGAATCAGGCTGCAAAGCACTGCTGGTTTTGTTAGTTTTGGCACTGTTGTTAGTCTTCCAACATTTCCTGCAACTCTGTACTTAAAAGCTTTATCAACATCAGCTTATACTTGCACAATGCCTTGAACATTACTAAGCCTCTTGGGATGCCTAATTGGAATAAAACAAAACTAAAAACAGTGCCATGTTAAGGGATCAATCCAGATGATCAGAAGATTGTTTTAAACAGGTAAGTGTCATAAAGGAAGCAAAGGTGGGCGAAGGGAGAGCAGTTCAGAGTGTAGGCACAGGTAACAAGTCGCAACCAAAAATGTACAATCATTAGCATTGGGTATGCTTGAGAAGTCGAGAAACAAAATAACTGTACACTGATAGATGTCAGAATTGAACGGCTGAAGAGGAGCTGGGAGTGAATAATTGTCCAAATCCAGACACTGACTCACTCTCAAGCAATGTAGATCAGAGAGAGAAGCTTCCAACTGCACCCGTGCAATCATTAAGCCTGCCTATTTATTTCATCTCCATAACAAGCTTCAGTGAGGGCTTTGCTTCCTGAGTTTAACTATATTACAATGACCGCTCCTGTTGAGAATAGATGTGATATCAAAGTTGCAAATAGATTGGTTTAAATTCATACTGTTGTAAGAGAGATAGCTAGAGTCAGTAACTGAGAATGAGTTTGGAGCAAGACTTACACTTTGATATTAAATTGGAGGAAATTTAAATTTCTACTCTTATACTGGATGTTAAGGACATTCTACGTAGCCCCCCACAACATGTACCAAGTATGTGAAAGTTCTTGAGTGATGTCATTAAGGGGATAGCTTGTGAATGAGAATCAGGGAGATGGGGTAGAGAAGGATGGAACTTAAGGGACTGGTGTAAGTGATATTCTGACTATGACCAGATGAGAACACTCAGGACAGTGGAGACATGTTACAGGAGAATGGTGTAATAAACCACAACCAAGGCTACAGCTAGGTCAATTGGGGTGAGGTTAATTGACCATCGGCAGTAAAATAGTAATTTCCTTACAAAAGTTATAAATGACTGATGCCAGTCTTATTAAGAAATACAATTCATTAACAAATGCAAAACCAAAAGTTAGAAGTTCTGCAGGTTACATAGAGTAATAGGAGCAGAGTTGGGTTTCATGGAAGATGAGATGGGAGAAGCAAGCAGCTATCATCTTAGCTAATTCTACCACTAGATTGTTGGAGGTTCAAGATGACAAACTGACAAAATCCAATAGTGCTTTAAAGTCTGTGTTTTTAGGCTCATGAGTGGTGATGGTAGTTATATAACAATTATTGAATCTGCAATGGCTTAAAAGCATTCTTTGGAAAATCTGTGGCTGGGTCAATGTTCCCAATTTTAGAGTCATACTTGGTGCAAGAGGAGGAATCAGTTGTCAAAGGGCCAACAGTCTTCAGTTACTTCATCTGTAAACTTTCCCTCTATAGCAGGTCAGAAGTGGGGATGTTTGCATAACATGTAGGACTATTCAGAAGTCTTTGAATACTGAAAAAGTTACTGATAAGTAAGTGTCAAATGACATTCGTGCCAGGTGAGGACAGGTTCCCCGAAGGAAGAATTTAATCATTTAGTGACAATCAATGGCGATTGCCATCAGTGAATCCCCACTTTGATCCGTGAGACATTTAAGAAAGTCTATCCCCACCAGTCAGCTAGGAACTCTGCAGCAAGCAATGCAATTCATCTCATCTGAATTGGCACTCCCATCCAGAAACTGCAACATTCACTCTTCTTCAACAAATTTCAATACAGTAAATACAGCACCTTTCAAATCACCAACCTTTTCCAGCTCGGACAAAGGCAGTTGATACACCAACACCACAAATTTCAAGTTTTCCTTCAAATCCACAGGCAATCCTGAGACTGAACTATATTGTAATTTCTCAAAATCAGGAACTCCCTTTCTAACTGCACTACTTATGCATGTCCAAACATTCCTCGGGACTGCAACAGTTGAAGAAAGGAGCTAACAATTCCCTCTAGGGCAATTTGGAGTGGACAAATGTGTTTGCCAGTAAATGCCCAAATTTTATGGATAAATTAAAAAGTATCATTAGTTGTGCACAATTGAGAATATTCAGTAAATGTTGTTACTTGTCATCTGCCAGTATGGTAGTTATAACTGGTGAAAAGTAGCAGTTTAATAGTTGAAATTAAAGAGAAGTACATTTAAAATATTTTACATCGCACAGTAATCGGAGACATAGTAATGTGAAATGAAATATTATTGCACTGACAGTCGAGATTGATCACTCATTCAAGTCTTCATATTTGTAACCAGTGGATCTGATCCACCAAATAAGCTAAAAGAATATAAACAATGTGGCACTTCTGAAGATTATGGCTAGAATTACAAGTTTATAAATACCAATACATAATTGAACATACACTAAACTGGAGGAACAGTTCAATCTGCACTATAATTTAGTGCACTGGACAGAATGACGAAATATGTTCAAAGATGTCTTAATATCACAAGATAGGATTTAAAAATATGTGGGGGTGATGGCATTTTAATATTTAAAAAAATTGCCATCCCCTGATTTTTTACCTTGAATTTGCAGAATTATCCCACCCAACACTCAATGCTCAGTTGTCTATACTCCACACAAGACTTTCAAAATACTTCTTAGCAATATATAAGTACCCTATTCCTTTCTCTCGTATGTGTTTATCTGGGTCCCCTTATATACATATGCTATTGACTTCAACCTGTGTGGGAGTCATTCAAAGTTACAACCACTAATTTCTCCAGATTGCTGTAACGGGTGACTTATTTGTTGTAACAGTTTTTGAATTCTTTCACAACTTGAATCGTCATTGCTGTAACTAATTGAATCTAATCATTTTAAAGACTTAAGGCAACCCCCGCTCCCCAAATGTGCCTTTTTTTAAAAAAAAGAGAACACAGCCATCTCCTCTTCAGGCTTTCCTAAGTTCTTGTGTCAGCCTTGTGATTTCTTTTTCACCTTCTCTAGAGACTTTACATATATTCTACTCTATTTAGATGCTGGGGGTGTCCTTATTCCTATCAAAATGCATTTAACATTGGTCTTGAAATTACTTTTCCAGTCATACTTGTATTCTGCCTATTCTTTTTGTATTATTTATACATATAATTATAAATCCCAAATTTTGAAATTGCACCTCTAATTCCAGAGTCCAAATTGTGTTTAAGAAGTCTGTGTTGGTCTCAGTGGGACACTATTCCTCATTTTAGTAAATGGCAATAATCCTGTTTTCGATTTCACAGTAACCTCCTTATAACTCTATTTGTTCTCACCATAAATGCTAATATGTACCAAACTACTGTTTTCTCCATCTTTACACATTTACTTGCCACCTCTATTGTTATGGAATCGTTTATATGAACAGTTGTGCAGACATTTAAAAAAAGTTTCAATTCTCAAAGGTTGGCTCTGCAAGTGCTCACCCTGCAGGTTTATAAAGCTAAGGCATTCTAGATAGGTAATGTGTTGATAGACATCGTCAATCTTGATCGGCCAATTCAGGAAGAGGCACTGTTGCTACATAGCGACCACAAATCACAACAAAATGGTGTTCTTGATTATACTCAATGCAATATATTTGAACTAATCATTGAAATAAAAGCAAAATGGAGAAACTCAGCAGATGTAACCACATCTATTGAGAGGGGTACTGGTTCTTCCTCACAGATTCCACCATACCTACTGAGCTTTTCTAGCACTCAATTAAAAGAAATCTCTGAACTAATACTATTTTGAAAAGGTCCAGTTATTTTAAAGAAGCACAAACATGATTTGAAGACAACACAGGCAGTTTTTGATAATTTTTAAAACTAATTTGTCGGCATTTCCAGCATTTTTATTGCCTGTTGTTAATTGCCCTTGAGAATGGGTCTGTTCTGTGCTGTATTGTTCTATGTTCTAAAATATTTTTAAAAATTGAGAAAGTGGAATAGTCATCTTTGATTATTAAACGAACTGAAATGCTAACTGCAGTTACAGATCAGTTCTACCAAAGGTTGAAGTCAGAGTGGTGGTAGATGGTAAATATTCAGTCTGGAGCCCAGTTACAAGTGGAGTTCCGCAGGGATCAGTTCTGGGTCCTCTGCTGTTTGTAATTTTTATTAATGACTTGGATGAGGGAGTCAAAGGGTGGGTCAGTAAATTTGCAGATGATACGAAGATTGGTGGAGTTGTGGATAGTGAGGAGGGCTGTTGTCGGCTGCAAAGGGACTTAGATATGATGCAGAGCTGGGCTGAGGAGTGGCAGATGGAGTTCAACCCTGCCAAGTGTGAGGTTGTCCATTTTGGAAAAACAAGTAAGAATGCGGAATACAGGGTTAACCGTAGGGTTCTTAGTGAGGTGGAGGAACAGAGGAATCTTGGGGTCTATGTACATAGATCTTTGAAGGTTGCCACTCAGGTGGATAGAGTTTGTAAGAAGGCCTATGGAGTATTATCATTCATTAGCAGAGGGATTGAATTCAAGAATCGTGATAGATAGAGTAGACAGTCAGAGACTTTTTCCCCTGGTACAACAGAGTGTTACAAGGGGACATAAATTTAACGTGAAGGGTGGAAGGTATCGGGGAGATGTTAGGGGTGGGTTCTTTACCCAGAGAGTGGTGTGGGCATGGAATGCGCTGCCTGTGCTCTGGGTAGAGTCAGAATCTTTGGTGACCTTTAAGCGGCAATTGGATAGGTACATGGATGGGCGCTTAAGCTAGGACAAATGTTCGGCACAACATCGTGGGCCGAAGGGCCTGTTCTGTGCTGTATTGTTCTTTGTTCTAAAATATTTTTAAAAATTGAGAAAGTGGAATAGTCATCTTTGATTATTAAACAAACTGAAATGCTAACTACAGTTACAGATCAGTTCTACCAAAGGTTGAATTCAGCTCCATACTCTCTCCCACTCTAAATATTCTCTAAAAATAACAGAATAAATTACTACTTGTATAACAAGCAATGTGCCCAATGTTATCCAAATTACTTAAAAAAAAAGCCAAAGAGGTAGATTACAAGTATTAAATTTGACATTGCGTATAATGTGCGTACATGAAAGATCCCATGAGTGAAACAATCCCAAGAATGAGTATTTGTTTTCTTTCTATTCAAAGACTTGCAGCAATTTCACAAAAGTAGACAAGGTATGTAACATGAACCATTGTCTGATTCATTTTGCATTGTATCTCCTTGATACCTCTACCCTGCTCAATTTATTCATACACGGGAATGCAGATTTTGCTGGCAAGACCAGTGTGTAATTACATCACAAAATGGCCTTAGAAAATGGTGATGAACCTTCTTGAACTGATGCAGTCTCTGTGGCAAAGATACTCTCGTGTGGCAACAGGGAAGAAGTTCCAGGATTTTGGCCCAGAGAAGATGAAGAAGTAGCCTATCCTTCCAAGTCAAAAGTGAGATATTGACGGGAACTTGCAGTTTATGGTGTTCAACAAAAGAGAATCTTACCATTATCTCTCAACATTCAATTACATTACCATCATCGAATCCTCACCAGCAACATCCTAGGGGTTACTATTGACCAGAAACTGAACTGGATTAGTCATATAAATACCATGGTTAAGAGAGCAGGTCAGAAGCTTGTCACCTTGTGGGGCAAAGCAACCAGCTTTGTTGACATCATGGTCACAAGCATTCTGTCCCAAGGCTGACAGTCAGTAGCAGCAGTGTATACTAACTACAAGATGCACTGCAAAAAACTCACCAGCTTCCTCAGACATCATCTTCAAAACACACAACCACTTAAACAAGGGCAGCAGAGGCATGGTAAAACCATAACATGCAAGTTCCCTTCCAAGCCACTCACCATTCTGACTTTGAAACATATCATTGTTCCTGGGTCAATATTCTTCAGTCCCTCCCCAACAGCAACTAAGGAGTAGCTAGATCAAATGTGGTTCAAGAAGGCAACTAAGTATTATCATCTCAAGGTCAACTAGGGATGGGCAATACTGGCCCAACCAGCAACATATGCTAGTTAACAATGAAAATTGGTAGGTGCATTCATCAATGATTAACACTGAACACCAAGCGCAGGTGGTGGTTGTTTTGAGGTAGCCATTACCTGGTACACCACAGCATAATTTAGTTGTGTTGCTGCATTTCTGCACAGTCTGTTTATTATTTGAAAAGTTGTGAATGGTGGTGAACAGTCATCTTCACTGCTGACCTTTTAACAGAGAAATCAATGATGGTGTAGTTGAATATGGTTCAGTGAAGGACACTGCTCCAAGAACTCCAACGGCAATACCTTTTGGCTAACATCAAATGATGACACAATTAATCCTGCAGTATTAAAAGGTAATGCACAGAGTCCTATTTGATTTTTGTCTTCTCCATTTGATGACCACTTTGAATAGGTAGATACATGATACAGGGAATACAATGTCATTTTTAATTTGTCAGTTCATTTACATTTTCTGTGTGATAATAGAATGTTAGGTAAAGACTTGTACTTGAAATCTATAAAGGGCCAGTCCTGTTATGTTAAAGCTTAAAATGGTGCTCATTGCTTTGGACAGCTAGTCATAAAGGGTATGGTAATTTTAAAAATGCTGTTGATAGAAGGTGGGGGAATAGGGGATGAGTGGCAAAGATTTATAAGTTCTGAAGTTATACTGGCCTTGTAAAATTAACTCCATTTTACTTTCTCCACACCTGACTTTCCCCAGTATTTTCTGATTTACTTCAGATGTACAGCATCTGTAGTAATTTACTTTTATTTATCAAAAGGTACTGGAATCATCAGAGTATCAGCTGTTGCTTCTAAAGTAAAGCAGCTGCAAATGACCATGATTTGGAGATGCCGGTGTTGGACTAGGGTGTACAAAGTTAAAATCATACAACACCAGGTTATAGTCCAACAAGTTTAATTGGAAGCACACTAGCTTTCGGAGCGTCGCTCCTTCATCAGGTGGTAGTGGATGGCTCAATCCTAACACGCAGAATTTGTAGCAAAAATTTAGTGTGATGTAACTGAAATTATACATTGAAAAATTGATTGTCTGTTAAGCCTTTCATCTGTTAGAATACCATGACAGTTTCACTTCTTTCATGTGTAAATCACAAAACCTTTTTTAAAAAAGTTGCATTCTCAGGTTAGCTGTTAACAATGGTGTTAGCTAGACAATATGTTGAAGGTGTTAGCCCCCTGTGTTCTCGGTCTATGCCATGATGTTTAGATTGATTCTAATCTAAAAAGTGAGATAATGGAGTTTTACATGAATTCATCCAGTTTTTGAGCAAAGTAGCCCTGCAAGTACAAATTCATGCCACAAAATATATGTGTGCATGAGGGTCTTTGTCTGTGTGTGTGTCTGTCTGGGTTGGGGGTTGTGAGTATGAGAAAGTGTATGTGTGTAGTGAGTGCAGAGTGTCTTAAGTCTGTGAGGGGGTGCATGTGTGAGTCTGTAAGGGTGTGTGTGCGCGTGCCTGTGTATGTGTGTCCGTGTGTATAGGAGTGCTTGTTTGAGAGTGTGTGTGTGTGTGTGTGTGTGTAGTGCAATGGTGATCACCTGTAATGTGACATGAACCCAAGGTTCCGGTTGAGGCCCTTCCTATGGGTACCGAACAGCTAACCTGAGAATGCAACTTTTTTTAAAAAAAGGTTTTGTGATTTACACATGAAAGAAGTGAAACTGTCATGGTATTCTAACAGATGAAAGGCTTAACAGACAATCAATTTTTTGATGTATAATTTCAGTTACATCACACTGTAAATGTTTGCTATAAATTCTGTGTGTCAGGATTGAGCCCTCCACTACCACCTGATGGAGTGACGCTCCGAAAGCTAGTGTGCTTCCAATTAAACCTGTTGTTGTGTGATTTTTAACTTTGTAAATGACCATCTTTGGTTTGGATTGTCACACTTGCTCAGTTTTGAGAAGACAGGGAAATGTGAAGGAATAGACTCCTCCTTGTCTGAGTAAAACAGGACAATTCCAAATTTGTTTGGCCTTAATTAAATTATTAAGAATTCAGCAGTGGATACTTCAAAAAATAAATTAAACATTCTTGACCATTAATAATGTGGCAGGCTGATAAGCATATTAGTTAGTCCATGGTTCAGGAGTAATTTATCAAAGTTGCTTCCAAGTAGAACTATAAAGGAAAATTACACACTAGGTGATATGAAGGCTACATGAGAATAGATGGCTAAAAACTTAGTCAAAAATAGGTTTTAGAAATAACATCTTAAAGGAGGAATGCAAGATGGTGAGGCAACATATTAGAAATAAAATTCTAGGTAGGGCCTAGACAACTGAAGAGATCATTGCAAGTACTGATGATTTAAAATCTGGGATGCCCAAGACACCAGAATCACACCAGTACAGCTGCCTGAGGTGGTTTGTAGGACTGGAAGAGATTAGACTTAAGTGTGAGGTCATGGAAGAATTTGAAATCAAGGATGATGAGAATTCTCTAATCAAGGTGTTGCTTAACTGGAAGCCAACATAGTTTGAGGCAGATGAATGCAACTTGGTGCAAGTCAGGACACATGCAGAGCTTTAGATAATCTCAAGTTTCTGAAGGACAGAATGTGTAAGGTTAGCAAAGATTATGTTTAAATACCCAAATTTAGCTGTATAATGTTTTGTCTTGCTGCTATAATTTTAAACTAAGTAGGAACATGGATTTTGTTGGGATTTAGATATATATATTTACTACTTCTCTTCATGGGAATTCACCTATTGTTGAGGTATCATGAGCACTAATCATTTAAAGCTTCACCAGGTGTAAGCCTGGACCACAAGTGTTGGTACAATACTTCGTGTCACAAGCCTCATCAAGCTTTCACCTAATATTGAACTCATGGGTAGAAATTGATATCCTGTACTTGTTTTGGGATGTAAAGGAGGCAAAAGAAATTCTAAGTATACAAGTTAGCTCACTGAGCTGGAGGGTTTGTTTTCAGATGTTTCATCACCATACTAGATAATATCTTCAGTGAGTCTCTGGTGATATGTCCCACCTATTTATAAGTCTTGGTTTCTCTTTTGATATCATTTCCGGTTGTTTTTCAAGGGAAGTTAGATAGGGTCTAAATCAATGTGTTTATTGATGAAGTCTGGTTAGAATGCCATGCCTCTAAGAATTCTCATGTGCGTCTTTGTTTCGCCTGTCCTAGCATGTGTGTGGACCTAAAGTGGTGCCCTTCTTTGTCTGTATATTAAAACTAGTGATAGTGGGCCGTATCTTTTGGTGGTCAGTTGGTGTTTGTGTATCCTGGTGTCAAGTTTCCTGCTAGTTTGTCTGGTGTGGTGTGTTTTTTTTAAAACAGTTCTTGCAAGGTACCTTGTAAAAAGGCGTTGTGTGTTAGCAGGTTTGTGGGCAACCATGATGCCGAGGGGTTCGAGTGGTCTGGAAGTCATTTCTGATATGCCTTTGATGTAAGGTAATGTGGCTATAGTTTGTGGCTGCGTTGTGTCTGCTTGTTTGGGTTGGTTTCTGAGGAATCAGTGGATTATGTTTATTGGGTTGAGTGTGTGTTGCTGGAAAAGCACAGCAAGTCAGACAGCATCTGAGGAGTAGGAAACTTGAGATTTTGAGCTGGAGCCCTTCATCCGGGGCTCATTTCTGATGAAGGAATCTGGCACAAAACATTGATTTTCCTGCTCCACAAATGCTGCCTGACTTGCTGTGCTTTTCCAGCAACACGCTCAAATCTGATCTCCAGCATCTGCAGACCTCACTGTCTCCTGGTTGATTTCGACCTTACTGCGAAGCCTCTTCCAAGGATGTCTACTTGAATAAGTTCTCCTCCTCTCTCTACAAAGATTTCAGCGAGTCCCTCTTTCACTGTACTTCCCAAGTCCTCTCCTCTGAAGCTCTTCAGCCACGTCCTCAAGCAGATTCGCTACCACAGCCACATCGCCTTCTCATTCCTGATGAAGGGCTCCAGCCCGAAATGTCAATTTTCCTGCTCTTCAGATGCTGCCTGACCTGTGTTTTTCCAGCAACACATGCTCAACTCTGATTTCCAGCATCTGCAGACCTCACTGTTTCAGTGTTTACTGGGTACTAGTTTTATTTGAAAACATTGTATAGATATTTTCCTTCTGCTTTTTGTAGTGTTCTTGGGTGCTGCTGGACGTAGCTCATTCATATAATGTATTGATGCAGCTCAGTTTGTGGGTGTTAGGATGATTGCTTCTGAAGTTAAGTATTTGACCCATGTGTGTTGTTTTTCTGTTGACACTGGTTTGAAGCTCTCTGTTGACTGTACGTTCAACTGTCACGGCTAGGAATGGGAGTCTGATGTCGTTCTCCTCCTCTTTTGTGAATTTTATGCCTGTCAGGGTATTGTTGATGGTGTTATATGATTCCTCTAATTTATTCTGTTTTGTGATGACAAAGGTGTCATCTGTGTAGCGGACCCAAAGTTTGGGTTGGATAGATGGGAGGGCAGCTGATTCAGGTCTCTGCATGACTGCTTCCACTGTGAGCCTTGATATTGGTGATCCCATAGGTGTTCCATTGATTTGTTTGTAGGTTTTGTTACTAAATATGAATGGGTGGTGAGGCACAGGTCCACTAGTTTGAGGATGTTGCCTTTGCTGATGAAGTTGGTGCTGTCTGAACTACAAAAAGCAGAAGAAAACTATCTATATAATATTTTCAAAGATATATCAAAAATGACTTCCAGACTACTCAGACCCCTTGGCATCATGGTGACCTACAAACCTACTAACACACTTAAACAGCGACTAATGCACCTAAAGGATCTATTAGATACCACCAAAACTAACGTCATTTACGAGATCCATGCAAGAACTATAAAAAAAAACACTATACCGGACAAACTAGCAGGAAACTTACCACCAGGATACATGAACACCAACTGACCACCAAATGACACAACCCACTATCACTAGTTGCTATACAGAGAGACAAAGATGGACACCATTTGACAGGGACAACACACACATCCTAAAACAGGCGAAATGAAGACATGCACGAGAATTCTTAGAGGCATGGTATTCTAACCAGAACTCCATCATTAAACACTTTTATACTCTATTACCTTCCTTTGGAAAAAAAAGAACTGGAAATGACATCCACCCACCTTAAAAAAACTAAGACCTATAAATAGAGAGGCAGGACATAGCACCAGCGCTTCACCAGAGACCCTCACTGATGATGTTACCTAGTCATGGTGATGAAACATCTGAAAACAAACCTTCAAGCTCAGCGAGCTAACTTACAAACTTATCATCAACCTGAGTACAAATCTTCTCAAAAATCACTAACAAAGCATTCTAATGTAACTCTTCCTAAACCTTTAGTGCCAATATTTTCTTGGATGTCCCTGAACAGAAATTGGGTTTATTTGAGATGTAAACACCACTAATGTGGGATAATGGACACTATTACAAAATTTATCAACCATTCTGCATTTTTCAGGAGACCCTGCAGCTGCCAATAAAAAGCAAATGCTATTGATTTCTAATATCCTCAATTCTGGAACAGCACATGGGCACTCCCCAAAGTCCATTGGATTTGCATTCAATCCCTTCTGTGATAATCTCTCTACCTGGCACTTACCTGCATGCTAATGCAGACAAGGGTATGGAAGCATGAGCAGAATGCAGATTGCACGAGGCCAGAGGTCCAATTTCCTTCAATCATTTTGTTCAATTCCAGGTTCAAGCTGGATGCACAGCACCAAGTGTGGGCTCAAAAACAGGGCAACACACTGGCAGTGTAGGCTAGTGATAGGAGGAAGTACTGACTTAATCTCTCCTCCCAGTTTAGTGGCACTGACATTAGTCGCAACACGTGTACACCTTTGCCCTGGCAAATTAATTATATACAGATGAGGACACCAATCTGGTATCTTTCTTGGTCCATACAGTTCAATTATGCACTGGAAAAACCGGCTGAGTCATTGGGAAAGTTGGAAAAGTAGATTTAATCAAGTGAGTTGATAGTTTGATAATTGTTAATATTGCATTTGCTATATACATGTTAAAACAAATCCGTGGCTCTCAACCTCAACTTCCTGGGTCAGTCACCAAGTAACACAAATATATTACAAGGAATGATTCCAAAATCTGCACATTATGCTGATTCTCAATTGTTTCATTCCTCTTCAATGCAACATGACAGATATCTTGTAAGGTTGCCAAGTGTAAATAAATATCCTTTTTAGATTACAAAGGGAACAAAACCTTGAATTTTCTTTGCCTAATTGCACCTTTCTTTAGCCATTAAAAGATAACTAGATATTTCTGTACTGTCCAACAGGTTTGAATACTTGTTTTGAGAAAGGTAGCCCTCAATTTTCATGTATTCCCCTGAACTCAATATTTCTTGGTTAGGTGCAATCCTTCACTGACAGTTGAATCCATGACAATGTGCCATTTGCCATTTTTTAAAAAAAACTATTGGATGCAGTCCACAGGAATTCTTGCTACGATCTATTATGGCAGCCATTCACTGCTGATGTGCATTCTAAAGTGTTCAAGGTCTCCGAAAGGTTTCAAACTCCATTGGTAGTCCTCAAAATAGTTAGGATTGTTCATAAAGTACATTCTCTGTAAAGGTAACTTCAAGAGGTTCTTTTTTGGAGTTCCTCAGTCATATATGTAATGCGGTGTGTTCCATCTATTAAGGCCATTCATAGTTGATTGCTATAACACTGATCCTCCTAATTGTTTTCAATATTTTTATTGTACATTGTTCACAATTGCAGAGTTGCTTTGGGAAGTGTTAACAATAGTCTAGAGAACATACATAAACTTCATCTGGTGGAATAGGGAGGAGGTAATGCACATTTGCAGTTTCAATGCTGAATACAATTTCCTTTCAAACATTTAATTCTCTTTACACTTTCGTGGGTGGTTAGCAGCTTTGGGCATTTCCATATTCTGTCATTTTATATAATAGAGCTTATATCCATCTTTGTTTTTCTTATAAAATCGAAGTTGACTTCTCAGGAGTATTTAAAACCAGTTTGCTTAATGACTTTTTTTCCGACAAGATATAAAATTAAGTTCCCTAGAGCACAAAAGTGCTCTTCCACTTTTATCTATCTATCTTCTAGATACAGAACCTAGAGTTAGACAAGTCTTGCATCAAAGGTTGTGCTAGTCCAGAAGACTTGGTAACAACTTCAAATTGGTCATAAATTGCTGGAAACCACTCCTCAGGTTTGTTTTCCTGCAATACTCATGAATACCTCTTGCTTAGCTCAACTGTGAAACTCTCTGACCCGGAGCAATTGAGAAAGTACACGCTCATCAAGCTAGTCTTCTAGTAAACAAGCCAGCTGCATTGAAGTCTTTGCGGAGTTTGAAGCAAGCCTCATACTGCTTAAAGTCATGCAACATTGGAAGGAAGTACTACAAATACCAGGAAGTGACTGTTGTGGTTATTTGACATGTCTGTTAAGGCACAATTCACTATTGGCAGAAAGCCAGCTGCTGAATTTGTTTTACGGAGATATCAGCACCTGCCTTGTCCTGGTGACTTCTTGTGTTTTGTTTGTAGCTGCGAAATCCAAACAGATAGGTGGTTACTGTGAATCTGTATAACTTGTCAAGCCTGTTAACAAAGCTTCAGTTCTGCTATGCACTCCAAGTAACAGCTTGATTCAGTCATTGGAAAAGAAAATTTTTAAAAATTAATAGCTATAGGAGTCGTCCATAGACACAGGATTCAGAAAATAAAGACTAATCTTAGGTGACGTTGACACTACAGTTATAAATTGAAATGACACCATAATTGAAGGTATAACTAAAGCATAAGAAAAATTCAGGTGATAGAAATTCAACAGTGGCCACCTATAAAAGGTATTCATAAGCCATGGTCAATGGATACTTAATTGATGAGATTCAACATTGAAGCCAGTGAACTGTTCACAAGGATGCTAATGGCCTGGGATTGATCAATCCTTTTAAATTGACATGGAAACAAAAAACAAGTCCTTTATCAACAAATAAATCCTTTTTAAAACCATGTTGACTGTGCCCCAATGGTTTAGGTAGAAAATTAAGACGTCAAAATTCCCACTTTATTATGCATTTTTGAGGGCGGAAGTGAGAGGATTCAATTCATGATGTATGGTGGCGATGGATTAAGTTTCCCAGTAGTCTAAGAAGGCTCATCTTCTCTGGACAGTTTCTCCTTCCCTGCTCCTGACTCCACATCATTTAAAATTTTAAACATAGACTGAATCATTTTCAATATGCATCTCTTGCCATTAATCTATCCTGTTAAATTGTTCAGGAGTACAGGTTTTGAGAGAGAGAAACAGAAACCAGGAAACACCTAAGAAGCATTTATTTTTTATGCAACAAAAATTTAAATATGATCATGTGTACATCATAATGTACACAATAACTACAATGAACAATGTCTGGAATCACAACATTGATGCAATTGTAACGAATTTCACTAAAATAAACAAAGATGAGCGTGAACTGGGAGACAAACTGGTGAAAAATAGTATTTAAAAAAATTTGAACATATCAATAAAAACACTCAGTTAAATGCATTAACGATCTGAACTTTTTGAACTGTCTTCACAAGCTGCCAAAATCCAAATTTTTCTAAAACACTTCATTTTTTACATCATTGGTTACAGAGCCTGGTAACTTGAACATTTCATCATAAAACTGGTCTTTCAAAAGTACCTCAATTTACTTCAAGATTTGATACAAAAATCTGAAACTCAAAACGTTTCCATTTACCTTTCAGAGCAATATACTTTTATAAGAAAGTAGAACATAAAAGGCCTCTGATAAATTTTCATAAATTAAAACTACTAAAAGCAGGATTTAAAAGGTAATGTTAGGATAGAGGATTTTTTAAAAACATCCTGTTCTAATTTTTACTCTTTCCAATATTCAACATTAAAAGCTGCAATTCAAGAATAACCCATTAAGCAGAGTATTGAACATCCACATAAGAGTCCTTTGAACCCCAAATTCAAACACTAGCTTAAACAAACATTTGCACTTTGCTACGAAGGTTCAACTTCATGAGTTCTCAGCTGGGTTGTCAGATGGTAGAGTTTTATTGTAAGCTCAACCATTCAGGGAAAGGGTAGACATAAATACAAATAGCCCAATCCCACCCTAGAAAGTGTGTTGCCTATTGGCCATTGGCAACTGTAGAGAACTCCATATTTTCAGATCATCCTCACTCTCCTGGGGAAATGAAGGTAAGCAGAAGAGAAAAAAAAGGATACATTGGAGTGGAGGGGGAGAAAAGCACAAAAGGCAGCAATTCCATTATCATGCCATCATGAGACTTCAGTCTGTATTCACAAAAGACCCACATTTCCCTGTGCAAATTCCATTAACTGTTAATATATATTACACAAAAATATGACTTTTTTTGTAAATACAGACTCTGGCTAGTCTACAGATACACATAACTTGCTGCGATTTCTTATTGAGAAGGATAAACAATATGGACTCAGTGCAAACATTTCAAAGAACAGTGTCAAAAATATCCCCAACGTCTAACAGCAGACTTTAGTAATCACTTTTTTTTTGTAAGTCTTTACGACATGTATGGCAGTAGATCCAAATATTATAAGTGTATATCCAACTGCTCTTTTAAGCAATAGTTTCATTCTTCCACACTCACCAAAATCAAATTCTGTTCAATATGGGACTATTTTAAATAATACAAATGCTTCTGCCTGAAAAAATTGATAGTAACGCATGACGATAATGCACCACTAACGACTTCACAAATCAGTGTAATAACTTACTTTGGAAGGTAAACTGCTGCAGTCAAATTACTGATGCATAATTAAAATGGTTAAATAAGACATCTTGTAACAAAATCCTAATCTAGCAATTATTTTTATGAGTGTTGATAATAGTTAAGTAATCTTAACATATAAAATGCTTCATAAAAATAATCCCAGGGAATTACAATGCTGTCCTTCCAACATTGCAAAGTTAAATGTTCAATTAAATTTAAATGAAGGAGTTCAATAATATCTTAACTAAAACTCTGATGCAGTGCTGTCCTGATGTTTTGAGGGTGAGGAGTTGTGTAAACTAATTTAAGGTTTTGTATAGTATCTCAAATCCTTTTATGTGGTACATTTCCCTCAGTGGCAAGGAATACTTCTTTTCTACAGCCTTTGTCTCCTTCCCTTTGGCATGGACTTTCTTCTTACCTACACAAAACAAATTATGAAAAGTTGAAGAAAGCAAAACAAAGAAATTGTCGTACTGAACAGGCACACATTATATATGTATGTATATTGTGATTGCTTTGTGAACTGGTATTTTCTGTGAGATCAAATGCAAAGGAGTGCTTACAATTTTGTGGAAGTAACAACTTGCATTTATATTTTTTTTTAATATCCAAGAACATACCATACAGGAGAACAAATACAGACGCTCTATGGAAGTTTTAGGAGGTGAAGAAGTTTGATTTCGAAGCTTTGAGTTAAGGAATTGATTTGGAGAAATCTTTTAAAGATGGGTTCAGAACAAGAAGGGTTTACAGAGGGAGTTTCAGAAAACAGGGTTGAGATCGCAGATAGTTCTGCCGCTAAAGATGAAAGTTTGTGTTAGGTACAACACAGAGAGCTAGAATTAGAAAAGCAAAGGGAAACGAAGGAATGTAAAGCAGCAAAAGGTACCATGAAGGTTTGGAAAGATGGAAGGATGAGGAATTTAAATTCAATGATAAATTAGTGGACGTCATTCTAAATAATAGAGCTTTGACAGACAGCTAGTCAAAGAGATTGGCAGGAGCAGTCTTCTAGAAATACTCAGTTTCAGCAGCAACTAGGATGGCAAGAGGAAATGCTGCATATTTAGAAGGCTGTCTTGTTAGAAGGGTATGAAGCTCAACTTTGATAATGTAGTTTCATTTATAGAAGTAAGTTATTTTTAACCCCTTCCTGTAAGAATCTCAGAACTACAGATTTTTTTGACACATATTGAGTGAATTTCGTGCCCATGGTAAAGAATGTCAACACTGGAATTTGGGAGAATGTGTGTCAGCACCAAACATTCGTATAAAGCATTGTACACAAGCTGTAATGCAAATATTCCACATTAGCAACTATATTGAACCCTCACAGTCAAAGAAAATCTGTAATGTTAGTCTATGCATATTTGCATCAAAGCTCAGCATATACCTTATTATGTGACACAATCAATAGTGAAGTCCTCACTGGGGAAATAACCCTAGCTAAGAAAATTCTCTAATAATAGAATATATATGCTTTTACTTAATTCCACAAGAGGGAAAGATGAAATTCACACGTTTTTATTCTCAATAGTTTTACCTTTAGTCTTCCAAGGGAGGAAATAACTGAATAAACTGAAGAGGCAGAACAAAGGGTATGCTTGATAGATTTTGTCAATTTGGTTCATGTGTACTTGGCTGATTACACATTTTCTTGCTGAGATTATTACGATCAAGATGTCAGGTTATAAAACTAAACGTCGAGGATTCAGAAGCAGAGGCAATAAAAGTGCACATGGACAATTCTTGGAAAAACTTTTTAATTTAGAAAATAGTGGAAGTTATATGTCTTGAGAAGATTCAAAATTGTCATCATATGATATCAGATTTCAAAGAACATCCACAGATAGTCCAATGCTCAAACTGTCAGCATCCCATACAACTGTTTTTATCTTCATATGAAATATTTTAAAGGGATCCAAAACAGATTTCTTAACATCTAAACCTGGATTTTCTACACCAGCTTCAAATGATTTGCTATAACACAAAAACTGTCCTTCACTTCACAAATCAATGTGAAATACTGAAGAGTATTAAGAAGTTGTCAGCAAGAACTGAACAACCATCAGAAGCCGACTGCCTTGGAAATCTCAACAGCTTCAAGACTGACCAGAAGATTATCCATCACAAAGTAAGTCATATTCAAACAAAAACACACAATTCGAGAAAGAACATACCCTAAACTAAAATTAAGGAAGCCATCACCTTGATTATTCATCTTTTCCTGTCTTTTCTTGTAAAAAAGGCCGATTTGTACTTTAATGAACATTCCAAAGATGCATCTGAGACTCAGTGTGAGGGAATCCCAAGGATTTTTTACTACCACTTTACGCAAATATAAATTTGAAGTTTCTAGTTCTCTTCAGACAAACCAGCTGGAAGGTCGAAGACCACGCTCCCATTGTGAGATAAAGCAGAAAATTCGGGAAATACTTAGCAGGTCTAGGAGCATCCATGGACAGAGAAAAAATGTTACAGGTTTAGGTCAATCACCTTTCACTTGCCCAGATGGTAGGTTATTGACCTGAAAAATTAACTTTGTTTCTCTCATAGCAGTTTTGTCTGACCTGCTAAGGATTTCCAGCACTTTGTTTTTACCTTTACTTCAGATTTCCAACATTTACACCATTTCACTTGTCTTCCAATTCTGAACTTCTCTTCAAGGACTTTTTTGTGACACTAATCATATGGGAGGTCTGGGAGACACACAAAAACATAGAACAGTACACCACAGGACCTTTAGCCCACCAGGTCTGTGCCGACCATGATGCCATTCTAATTTAATCACAACTGCCTGCATATGGTCCATATCCCTCTATTCCCTGCCTGGGGATTTATGTGTCAAAGTGCTTCTTAAACACTGCTACCATCTCCACTTCTACCACCTCCGCTGGCAGGGCATTCCAGGCACTTATCACCCTCTATGTAAAAAAAAAGCTTTCCTTGCACATCTCCTTCAAATTTCTTTCCTCACACCTTAAACTTATGCCTCCTCATATCTGATGTTTCCACCCTATCCATGTTTCTCATAATTTAATATACTTCCATAAGTTCACTCCTCAGACTCTGATGCTCTCGCAAAAACAAATCAAGTTTGTCCAGCCTCCTTATCACTAACACACTCCAATTCTGGTAAACCTCTTTTGCACTGCTCCAAAGTCTCCATACCCTTCCTGTTGTGTGGTGACCAGAACCGCATACAATACTCCAAATATGGCCCAACTAAAGTTTTAATTAGCTGCAATATGACTTGCCAACTTCTTTACTCAGTCCCCTGACTGACGAAAGCAAGCATGCCATTGGCCTTCTTTACCACCTTATTCACTTGTGTGGCCACTTTCAGGGAGTTATGGAGTTGCACCTCAAGATCCCTCTGTTTTCAATGCTTCCAATGGATCCGGCCATTTACTGGATACTTTCCTCTTGCATTTGACCTCCCAAAATGCACCACCTCACTTATCCAGATTAAACTCCATTAGCCATTTCTATGCCCAAATTTACAACTTGTCTACATCCTCCTGTAACCATCGATAATCTTCCTCATTAACAACAACTCCAATTTTTGTGTCATCTGCAAATTTACTAATCAGATTACCTGCATTTTCATTCAAATCATTTATATATAGTACAAACAATAGAGATCTCAATACTGGTCACAGACCTCCAGTCAGAAAAACACTCCCCACAACTACCCTGATTTCTATGACCAAGCCAGTTTTGTATCCAACTTGCCAACTCACCACAGATGGCACACAGTAACTTTAAAAAAAAAGTAAAAATCAAATATCTCAGTTTCTTGCAACAGACCTATAGAATTTGAATTATTTTAACTTGCGTTATGTTATGGTATGGGTTACTGATGGAGGCTCTAATGTGTGAAATTTGCACCTTCGTCAATCATGAGTTTGTTAACAAAAGTGATTTTGGCTGCATTGAGTCTTAGCTATTTCACAGAGTTAGAAACTTATTTTGGACCTGGACGTCTCCAGATGAGGAAGACGTAAGAGAGCTGATTTTCTGAGCCTAAAACAGTTCATTTAAGGTCTTCCACCTAACCCTAGTTAGGCTAGTCTGAATGTTTTCATGTTGTCTCTTTCAATAAGATTTTACAATTGGTCTTTAATACTACTGCACCTTAAGGAAGCCTCTCTCTGCTAGCTTTGTGTTATCAACCTCATTCTGGCTGCTCTCACAGGATTTAAACAAATCCAGTTCCTCAGCTGAACTTTCTGGAGTAGACTCTAGATCCATCACTGAATATCCATCACTGTCCAAAACCTGGATTCTGAAAAATAAATAGGGCTCAAAGTCAGTAGCAGGAAATTCTACTTCATTCCCTTAAACTGACGTGTTATGTTCATTCAGTTATTAACTTGGTAAAGCTGGCAGAGAGGACAAAAGCAAATTTTGAAAGTAAAAAAACCAGACAAAGAGAAATAAACATTCATCAAAAGCTCTCCTCCCAACAAAAACTACCTTTGTAGATCCATTTGTCGCTGTGCTGATGCTCGCTTGACGTTTGTTTCTTGCTGTTTTGGTACTTTAACATTTGTTGTTTCTGGTTCTGCAGGACTCTCCTGACTGGCTGCAACTCGCTTTCTGCCTCTTCCTGCAGCTTTGTTTGGGTCTGAGTTCTTTGCAGTATTACTTTCAGATACAGCTTTGGGAGGACGTCCTCGTCTGGCTTTGGGTGGAACCGGTGCTGCTGACTCTTCAGATTTTCTCTCTTCTGTTATCTGCTGAATATTCTCGGAACCAGCTGGCGCTGTCCTTTTTTTTCCACGTTCTGTACTGGTCTGTGGTGGTAAAGACTGTTCAGAGGACATCTCCTATTATAAGGAGGACAGAATGTACACAGAGCAATGCGTAATACTGCAGTAGATAATTACAGAAGCTATTGCTCATGATTCTATTTTGAAGAAGTTTTCTTTTAGTTTATAAAACCCATTGATTTAAAATAACATTCGAATGGTGGAATGCAATGTGTCAGCTATCCATGTTTAAAGGACATCTTACCATAAGGCACAAAATTGTTACTGCACAGCTTATCTCTAAGATTTTATAATAAAGTTGAGGAAAGGATGAAATGTTTTCAATCCAATTTGACCAGAACCATATATTTTGCAATTAAATAAAGTATATTGATATGATTTATTCAAAGGATTGGCAAACATGACAATATCTGAGAAAGGGCACAAGGATATGTAACTGGAGGTCTACCAGTTTATCAACGGTAGACTTTGGTGATTGAGATTTTAGAAACAATAATTTGAGAGGAAAAAAGTTAAGAAGGGCCTGGAGAGTTAAACTAATTAAAAGATAGGTAGTACAGATTTGGAATAGGCATATCATGCCTGACTAATAAGTGAAGTTTTTATGAAGTGACAGGGAAGGCAGATGAATGGAAAGCAATAACTGGTGCCTACAGGGATTGTACAAAAGTGTCTAACAAAAGTATTAAATAAAAAGCTGGTTAACAGAATTCAGGCTGCTGGAATTGTAGTGTTAGCTTTCATAAAAAATGGTCTATGGACAGAGAACAGCATGTTTTTCAGACTGAGGATGGCTACAGTGATATTCTCCATAGTTCAGTGCTAGGACAACTTTTTTTTGGTGTATATAAAATGACTTAAGATTAGGAATACAGAATACCAAACTTGGGTATCTGGCAAACAGAGCATGATACAGAGAAGTGAGAGATGTTGCATTTTGGTATAAGAAACAAGGAAATGCAATACACCATTAATAACATAGCTTAAAGAATGTTCAGGGACAAAGATACCTGGAGATTCATGTGTATTAATCTGTGAGAATATTGAGAACTGTAAACAAAGCATTTGGGATTGTGTTTTATAGAAGTAAGTATTGAGTACAAAAGGAGAGGAGTTATGAGGAACGTTTACAAAAGTCCAGTTAGGACACAATTGAAGCTCTGCTATAACGCGTGTTTTATTAATGCAAATTCGCTGTAATGCAATTGATGAATTGGGGGTGCAAACTTTTAAAATGTGTGTTGGCTGTAATGCAATTACATTGCCAACACTAAGTGCAGCTTTTAAAGCATGATTTTTCTATAATGTGAGGTTGCAAAAGAACAAAAACATCACGTTATTGAAAAACTACCTGTACTGCATCCAATTTTGGACATCACACTTTAGGAAGAAGGTGAGGATGCATAAGATGGTGCACAGGTGGTTTAGCAAAATTATTCTATGGAAGTTTAGCTACAAGATAATATTTGAGAAGCTGGGTTGGTCCACTATGGAGCAAGAGGAGAGATTTGAAAAGATATACAAAGTAGGAAAAGTAAATAAAGAAAAGAATTTGAGGATCAGGGAGCACAGATTTAAGGTTCTGGGCCAGAGATGCAGGACACCTTTGGGGAAGCAGCTTTTGTAAAAAAATATATGCAAGTGGCAAATACCTGTAAATTACTGCTTATGAGGGTGATGGGAGCAAATAATGAAAATAACAGATGATTTCATAGAGTCATAGAGCACAGAAACAGACCCTTCAGTCCAACTTGCCCGTGCTGATCAGATATTCCAACCTAATCCCATTTGCCAGCATTTGGCCCATATCCCTCCAAACCCTTCCTATTCATATACCCATCCAGATGCCTTTCAAATGTTGCAATTGTACCAGCCTCCACCACGTCCTCTGGCAGATCATTCCATATATGCACCATCCTCTGCATGAAAGCGTTGCCCATTACGTCCCTTTTATATCTTTCCCCTCTCACCCCAAACCTATGCCCTCTCGTTCTGGTCTCCCCCACCTTAGGGAAAAGACTTTGTCTCTTTATCCTATCCATACCCCTTGTGATTTTATAAACCTCTACAAGGTCACCCCTCAGTCTCCAACGAAAACAGCTCCAGCCTGTTCAGCCTCTCCCTATAGCTCAAATCCTCCAACCCTGGCAACATCCTTGTAAATCTTTTCTGAACCCTTTCAAGTTTCACAACATCTTTTCGATAGGAAGGAGACCAGAATTGCACGCAATATTCCAACAGTGGCCTAACCAATGTCCTGTACAGCGCAACATGACCTCCCAACTCCTATAATCAATGCTCTGATCAATAAAGGAAAGCACACCAAACACCTTCTTCACTATCCTATCTACCTGCGACTCCACTTTCAAGGAACTATGAACCTACACTCCAAGGTCTCTTTGTTCAGCAACAATCCCTCGGACCGTATCATTTTACTTTCCCAAAATGCAGCACCTTGCATTTATCTAAATTAAACTACATCTGCCACTCCTCAGCCCATCTCATCAAGATCTCATTGTAATTTAAGGTAACCTCCTTCACTGTTTACTACATCTCCAATTTTGATGTTATCTGCAAACTTACCAACTATACCTCCTATGTTCATATCCAAATCGATTATATAAATGACAAAAAATAGTGGACCCAGCACCAACCCTTTTGGCACTCCACTGGTCACAGGCCTCCAGTCTGAAAAGCAACCCTCCACCACTACCCTCTGTTAAGCTAGTTTTGTATCAAAATGGCTAGTTCTCCCTGTATTCCATGAAATCTATCCTTGCTAACCAACCTCTTATGAGGAACCTTGTCAAACACCTTACTGAAGTCCATTTCAATCAAAAAGAAACTGGATAGGCAGTTGTGGGAAATAAATTTGCAACCCTATGGGGAACAGAGTAGTTGAATGGGACCAACTGGAGTCCTTTAGAGAGTAACATGTCGTTGACAGACTACATAGCCATTCAGTGTCATAATGGCTGTATAACAATAAGTGACTCTCAATAAGTGACCATACATTTTCCTTCTTGTGAATTTTTGTACATTAGAAATCACAATTGGCCATAAATGCTCATTTTTCTCTTCCAAGAGAAAGACATGGATACAAAGCATATGGATTTGATGTGGGGCAGATAGTGAAAAGTGCGTTTCATATCAAATTTATTTCCCATCCTTCCTTCTAAGGTCAGGAAAAAAACAAGACTGCTGTGGTGACTTTTAAGGGTCCAAGATCCAAATAGACCAAGCATACTGCACCTTGTTTCTGACTGGCTCATCCTTCTTCTCCGTTTTAGCTGGTACAACCGTAAGTAATATGACTGGGTTTTCCTCATTCTCACTAACTTCTGTTTCTGGAACTTCCGAATTCTGCTCCCTGCGATGAATTAAATAAAGATGCAAATAATCTTTCCAAAATCAGAAGCACCATAGCAGAATTAGTTAATTCAAATAGTTACACTACGAATGTCACTATAATTGTACTTTCAATTTGGCATTAGGAATGTCAAAATATTGCTTAAAATTGATTTAACTGCCCATGCAGCTCTTTCAAACATTGGTCAGACAAGTAAGTTAGCAAAAAAGACAACACATCTGGAGAATGTACAGACAACAGGATTTACATACATGATTTGAATGAAAGTGGGTTTAACTGTGTGCAAATACGAGAAGAGCAGGAACAGCATCTCAGCTACTATCATCATAATATTCAGAGGGAGAACAGAAATAACATCCAGATTTTAAGCTGATCGTACAAAAATATCCCAACTATAAATTCAGGTACTCTAACTGATAGGCTTTTCAAAACAATCCTCTTTTCAATAAGCATTATTCATATTTCAAAAATAATATAAAGATGATTTATTTCATCCAAGGTAAGTTTTGCACCATTTAGTTTGATTTTACAGTATTTTCTCCAATTAT
The DNA here is from genome assembly GCF_004010195.1 of Chiloscyllium plagiosum. Taxonomy (NCBI): domain Eukaryota; kingdom Metazoa; phylum Chordata; class Chondrichthyes; order Orectolobiformes; family Hemiscylliidae; genus Chiloscyllium; species Chiloscyllium plagiosum. The sequence continues at coordinate 97,077,705 of NC_057710.1, read as the reverse complement.
TTCTTACGCTATCATATTTAGGATCGCCAAAATACTATTATTCAACATTGTTCTACTGCAATAGAATTTTATTATTCATATTACCTATAACATATGTACAAGTTACATTAATTATTTTATAAATGTGAAGACTCTATGGCAGTTTCAACTTTTTTTTAAACAGAAAGTTGCCTAATTCAATTTTCAGTCAATTCAGTAAAAAGTTTGAGTGTGGCAGAGATTTGATTGCATGCAACAACAGAAGAGTATAATGTGTTGAAATACTGTATACTAGAAAGTGTTTTGAATTGTGTATATGCAAGGCAGTGTATGGTGTAACGGACAATTAACACAATCAACTAATTAAAAAAAACAAATTCACAAGGGACTGACTCCACAGCACTGAAGATGTCACCTGGAAAGAGGACAAAACGTCTGCAAACCAAATTCCCAGCTCAGCACACATGCCCACAACAATTGCAACCAGCACCCAAGCTATAAATCTTTACACATACCTAGAACAACTAGTAATACACTAAGGTTTTCCCTTATGTTTAAACAATGTGAATACACTAGATACTATCTTTCAGGTCAAAGGGAGAATTTCATATTGGTCACTCCATATGCAGAGCAAAAACTAAGCTTCAGAAAGCAGTGATGCTCAACACAAAAACATGTAGAATTGAGATCTACAGCAAATAGCTGGTTTTCCAGCCAAACTATTTCTATATGGTATATCTCTCCACTGGCAGAAAGGCAAAATGAATGGCTTTTTACTTAAATATACATAATATTCAAAACAACTGAATAACTGAACAGCACAAACATAGGCTAATGAGTATGATCTTATAGCTGTGACAGAGACATTACAAGATCAGAGCTAGGAACTAAATATTAGTGATGTACGACTTTTGAACAGACAGTCAGGAAGGGAAGGTACGGGTAGCAGTGCAACTTTAACAGTGCTAATATGATAGCGCGATCGAGGATCAAATGATATTGATGGATGGAGACAACGAATAACAAAGGAAAGATGACCCTGTTCAGCATAATTTATAGGCTTCTAACAATAACTGTCTGTAGGACAGAATAAATCGGGAGGAAGTGGATATACAATAGTGAGATTTGCAGATAACTCAAAAATCAGTGGAAAGCAAAGTAATGAGAAGGAACTACAGTGAGTAATAGACAGATTAAGCGAGTGTGCAAAATTTATCAGAAGGAATGTGTGGAAATGAGAAATTATGCACTTTGGCAGGAAGAACAAAAGAGCTGAACATTATTTAAATAGGGAAAGACAGCAAGCTGCAGCACAGAGGATTTTGGAGGTCCTCAACATAAATCAAAAAAGCTAACATCCGTGCTCAGCAGGTTATAGGGAAGGCAAATGGACTGCTGACCTTTATTTCAAAAGGATTGGAAGTTTTACTAAACTGTACAAAGTATTAATAAGACGACAGCTGGAATATTGTGTACAGTTTTGGTTCCTTTACCTAAGGGCATACTGCCATTGAAGACAGTCCACAAAAAGTTCACTAGGTTAATCCCAGGTAAGGAGACATTTTCTTTGAGGACAGATTGAGTAATTTGGTCATATATGCATTGCGGTTTAGGAGAATGATAAAAGACCTGATTAAAGTATACAATTCTTAGAGGCCTTCACACAGTCGATAGAGGGAGGATGTTTTACCCTGTGGGAGTCTGTAGTACCAGAGAGGCCACACATTTAAGACCATAATGGGGAGGAATTTCATTTCTCAGGGGATTTTGGGAATCTTTACCACAGAGGGCTGTCAAGTCTGGGTTATTAAGTACATTCAAGGCTGAGATAGCCAGATTTTTAATTAGTAAGGGAATCAAGGGTTATGAGGAAACAGCAAAAAAGTGGAGTTGACGATTATAAAATCAGTCAATTTTTCACCAAATGGCAGATCATAACTTATAAAAATATTCATTGTGGGATATAGGTGTCATTGACTGGGTTATCAATTTTTTCCATTTGTGGGACTTAGATGCTGCTGACTTGACCAGCATTTACTGCCCATCTTAGTGGCATTTGGTGGGAGACTGCTGCAATCCACATGCAGTAGGTAGACACAGTTTGTGGGCGGCACGGTGGCACAGTGGTTAGCACTGCTGCCTCACAGCGCCAGAGACCCGGGTTCAATTCCCGACTCAGGCGACTGACTGTGTGGAGTTTGCACGTTCTCCCCGTGTCTGCGTGGGTTTCCTCCGGGTGCTCTGGTTTCCTCCCACAGTCCAAAGATGTGCAGGTTAGGTGAATTGGCCATGCTAAATTGCCCTTAGTGTTAGGTAATAAGGGGTAAATGTAGGGGTATGGGTGGGTTGCGCTTCGGCGGGTCGGTGTGGACTTGTTGGGCCGAAGGGCCTGTTTCCACACTGTAAGTAATCTAAACAGTTAGGGTCAAAGTTTCAGAATATGACTCAGCAGCAGTGAAGGAACGGCAATTTATTTCCAAGTCAGGAAGCTGAATAGCTTGGAGGGGAGCTTGCAGTTGGTGCTCTCACGTATCTGCTGTCCTTGTCTTCTGGATGGAAGTGGTTATGGGTTTAGAAGGTGCTGTATAAGAATAGAACATAGAAGAATACAGCGCAGTACAGGCCCTTTGGCCCTCGATGTTGCGCCGATCCAAGCCCACCTAACCTACACTAGCCCACTATCCTCCATATGCCTATCCAATGCCCGCTTAAATGCCCATAAAGAGGGAGAGTCCACCACTGCTACTGGCAGGGCATTCCATGAACTCACGACTCGCTGAGTAAAGAACCTACCCCTAACATCTGTCCTATACCTACCACCCCTTAATTTAAAGCTATGCCCACTCATAATAGCTGACTCCATATGTGGAAAAAGGTTCTCACGGTCAACCCTACCTAAACCCCTAATCATCTTGTACACCTCTATCAAGTCACCCCTAAACCTTCTTTTCTACAATGAAAACAACCCCAAGTGCCTCAGCCCTTCCTCATACGATCTTTCTACCATACCAGGCAACATCCTGGTAAACCTCCTCTGCACCCGTCCCAGTGCCTCCACATCCTTCCTATAATATGGCGACCAAAACTGCACACAATACTCCAGATGCAGCCGCACCAGAGTCTTATACAACTGCAACATGACCTCAGTACTCCAGAACTCAATTCCTCTACCAATAAAAGCCAGTACGCCATATGCCTTCCTCACCGCACTATTTACCTGGGTGGCAACTTTCAAAAATTTGTGTACATGGACACCAAGATCCCTCTGCTCATCCACACTACCAAGTATCCGACCATTAGCCCAGTACCCCATCTTTTTGTTACTCTTACCAAAGTGAATCACCTCACACTTAACTACATTGAACTCCATTTGCCACCTTTCCGCCCAGTTCTGCAGCTTATCTATATCCCGCTGTAACCTGCCAAATCCACGGCACTCCAAGATGAACCTTTACCATCAACTACTACCCTCTTCTTCTTCCAGCCAGCCAACTCCTAATCCAAACCTCCAACTCACCCTCAATGCCATACCTCCATATCTTTTGATTTTGAAATTTACTGGTGAATTTCAGCAGTGCATCTTATTGATAGTACACTGTTGCTACTGAGCATCAGGGATGGAGGTTGTGGACATTTGTGGATGTGGTGCCAATCAAGTGAGCTGCTTTGTCCTCAATAATATAAAGCTTCTCGGGTGTTGTTGGAGCTGCAGTCAAGTAAGGACTTTTTCATTGGACTTCTGACTTGTGTTTTGGAGGTTTTTGGGAGTCAGGTGATGAGTTCCTTGCTGCAGTATTCTGAGCCTCTGACCGACTCTTCTAGTTGAGTTTCTGGTCAATGGTAACTCCCATGCTGTTGACAGTGGGGGATTCATTGATAGTAACACCATTATGTGTCAAGGGGCTTTGCTAGATTGTCTTTTATTATAGACGATCATTGGCTGGTATGTGTGTGGTGCAAATGCTACTTGCGCTCAAACCCTAATATTGTCCAGGTCTTTTTGCATTTCAACAGTAACTAAGTCATCATGATTGGTTATGAAAATTGTGCAATCAAACATCCTCACCTCTAATCAATTGATGGAGGAAAGGTCATTGGATAAAGCAGCTGAAGATGGTTGGGCCAGGACTTGATGGACCCAAATGCCTACTTTGCTCCTACATCTCATGGTCATAAATGTGGGAGCGTGAACATTTGCTGGGAGTCCACGAAAACACCTACATAATTTCAGATTCTTTCTTGGACTTCCATTTCGAAATGATGAGTATTCATAATATGGCTTTGAAGCTTCCTTAGATAAAACATCCTAAAATTTAAGTTTTGTATCTTTGTACTGAATAATTCCATCACAGAAAATAGTTTCTCCCCATCTCTGTCAATCAATTATTCTGTCACCTTAAACAATTCAGTTAGATCACACCTTAATTTTCCATATTCAGGAGACCCAAGCCTCATCTATTCAACCTGCCCTCATAATAAATTTGGTACTGTTTTGATGAACTCACTCCAGGTTTATGCTATGGCATCGAAAACTGAACACAGTACATAAAGTGGGTTTAACGGTACCCTTGGCCTTCATTCCTGTTCTCCAAGACTCTTGCAATAAAGAAGTTATGTGATAACTATACTGGGCTTTGTTGGGACCCAATTCAGAATACTATGTCAGTGCTTGCCTCCAATGAAGAGAGATGTACGTCTATTGGAGGCAGGTCAGAGATGGTTAATAAATTGTCCCCAGAATGAGGGCATTGTCCTGTGGAAGGCTGTTTAAAATGTGCCTTTATTCCCAGGAATTTAGAGAAAAGAGATATTATTCAATTGAAACATAGAAGCTTATGAAGGAGTTTTATAAGATAGATAGTAAGAGATTGTTTCCAATGGCTGGGGAATTTTTAAAAAAATCACTCACAGGATGTTGGCATCTCTGGCTAAGCCAGCATTTATTGCCCAGAGGGCAGTTAAGAGTCAACCATATTGTCAAAGTTCTGGAGACACATGTAGGCCTGACCAGGTACAGATGATAGATTTCCTCTCCTAAAGGACATTAATGAATCAAATGGGTTTTTCTGATAATCAACAATGGCTTCATGGTCATCATTACACTCTTAATTCGAGACGCTCCATTAAATGCAAATTTCACCATCTGCCATGGCATGCTCTGAACTTGGGTCCGCAGAACATTAGGTGAGTTCTTGGATTAGTCTTAGCGATAAAACCACTAGGCCACTACGTCCCTAGTCTAAAGTATAGGACCACAATTTCAGGATAAGGGTAAAGGATGATCATTACTCCAAAGAAAGGGCTGTGAATCTTTTGAATTCTCAGAGAATAGTGGACACTCTATCACTGAATACATTTAAGGCTGAAAGAGAGAGATATTTGATGTCTCAGGGATAAGGTAAATGGACAGGAAAGTGGCAAAGAAGTTCAAGATGAGCCATAATCAGTCCTGCTCCTAGTTCTTATCTTCAGGTACTTTATCAACAGTATTTCTTTTAGCATGTGATCAAAAACAGGGTGAAGGTGGCACAATATTCAGCACAATTTGTCCTTTCTCAGATACTGAAGCAGTCCATGTTCATATTCAGCAGGATTTGCACAATATCAAAGCTTTGGCTGATCAATGGCAAGTAACGCTGGTATTACATATCTGCAGTGCAATAACCATCTGCAACAAGAAAGAACTTCTTAATATTCAGCAGCAATGCTATGGTTGAACCTCCCCACCATCAACATTCTAGACATTACCACTGGCCAGAAACTTAATTGGTCTTGCCATATAAACACCGTAACTCTGAAGAAGGGCTCCTGAAGAAGGGCTAATGCCCGAAACGTCGATTCTCCTGTTCCCTAGATGCTGCCTGACCTGCTGCGCTTTTCCAGCAACACATTTCCAAACACCGTAACTCTACCAAGTCAGAGGCTTGGAAGCATCCAGCAAATAACTCAGCATCTAGCTCCCCAAATCTATGCTTCATCTCCAGGACACAATTCAAGATGGACTTTCTCCATTTGCCTGGCTGAGTGCAGGTCCGACAACGTTCAAGGAGCTCATGCAAGACAAAACAGCGCACCTGATTGGCACCCCTAACCACAACTGGTGTTCACTGGCACCAATTTATACCATTTACATGATGTGCTGCAGGAACTCACTAAGGTTCATTCAACAGCATCTTCCAAACAGGTGACCCGCTCCACCTGGAAGGGCAAGGGCAACAGATGCATGGAAATTTCACCATCTGCAGGTTCCTCTGCAAAACTGTACCAACTTGACTTGGAAATCTTGGAATCTTGTAACTGAAGCTGTACCTACCCACCTTTGTACCTAAGATGATGCTGCAAATAGCAACTTATAAACTTTTCATTTGAGTACGTGACAATAAAGCTAGTTCAATTCAATTGAAATATATCACTCACCTTCACAGTTACAAAGTTAAAAATGTTGAACACACTTAACAGCAGTGTACTTACATAATGTACTTACATTATGAAATGCAGCAGTTCAAACTTCACCGTCCTATTTTCACAAATAATTAGGGATGGGCTATACTAGCTTTTCCAAGGATAGTCTCATCACATTAGGTAATAAACTAGCTAATGTAGTTAGCTATTAGCTAATAAATGATCTTTTCTGATCTTTACATCTTTCCAAATCTATATAATTTTGATAATTCCCAACAACACTGTGAAAGGTCCAATCTATTCTTCTGTTAAGCACAACAACAGAGTGATAGCTTACCTTCCCCTATTTGGGGCTGGTGAACTGGGCTCGGAGTTTCCACTTATATTACTTCCCATCTCTAACCCTGCAGCTCTGTCTTGTGGTCTTCTACCAGCAGCTGACAATGGTTTATTTACTGTACCCAGTACAGTGGCTGGTTTGGGCTGAGAACAATAGTGTTAAAACATATGCATGAATCATCCTTCAAATGAACTAACAGGTTTTAAACGTTTTGCAGAAACAAGAAGTTACCGTGCATTGGAATCCTACAAGTCAATATGCCACAACCTGAACTATTTACTGGGAAAAATTAACTGCAGTATTCTTCAGCTGGTACTTTTCCAAAAATACTGAAATTAATATTTAATAAACAGACTACTGCAATGCTGCTGAAAATGCATGATATAACAGATCATTTACATGCCACAAAACGGATAATCAAAGTACAGTGCATGTGACAACCTGCACTGCGATGGATCAAAGTCTGATAAAAATCTGTCATGTTTCGACAGTACAGAATTATATTTCAGAAAATTGGGTAATAATTTTATGACTAATGAAAGCAACACCACCACCAATTTTTATGATTTAACCACAGTGAAAAATAAGATCACTGTCATGACTCTTATCAAATGAACATACTACCATAATTTTGTTTTCAAATAGTATACAATTGTTTCACTTGAAGCTCATTTTAAAAACTGAAATTACACCCAAAGGATCACATTGAGCCAAGCAACTAGTGAAAGAAGGATCTTGCATATAGATCTACATAAACTTCTTATATTGTAATCCTTGTTAACTTTATGAACGATATTCAAGTACAGTAGTTCAAAATTACATTGCACATTTAACAGAACTCTGAATTCCAGGAAACTCATGACTGCTTCAAAGATTGGTGATAACACACTCCTGAATAACTGAAATCAAACTCTCAATTAAACCAAGCTTTGATTATTTGAACATCTCAATAGCATGGATCTCAGCCTTTATATCAATTATTCTATTCGTAAAATTAAACTTTAAATTTATTGTAAGCTGATATAAAAAATTGGAATGAAAATGTCATGCCTTTAACAGTTTCCACGATTGACAGGCTAAAAACCTCGTTAATTATTACTTAAATACATCAACTTCATTTCATGATCTTTCGAGCCATTCTAAAATTCAGCCTAGTTTCAAAAGACAATGACTAGAAGGGTAATTGTTACCATTAAGTAGGACAGGAGGGAAAGGGAATACGTGAATGTAGCGAGTTGGAGAAAGACCAAGCATAGCAGGACAGGGAGTCTAACAGTAGTAATTCCACATTTAAAAAAAAGTGGAAAAATAATAAAATTAGTGATCCTCTGAAAACACAACATTTATAGTAACCAACTGTAACTAGTGACACTAATGGAGAGGAATGGTTTAGATTCAACTATGTCATTACTTTGATGCAGTTACAAGGTGAGATTGTTCCTTGGAAATTGGGCATTACTGCAAAGACCAGTAATCTTGCCCATCCTTAACTTCCCTTGAAATGAGTGGCTTGCTCGGCCTTTTCAGAGGGTTGTCAACCATATTGCTGTCGTCTGGTATAATATCTGGCCAGACTGGCATCATTTCCTTCCCTAAAATACATTAGAGAAACAAATGGTTTCATGGGCATCATTACTCAGACTAGGAGGTTTATTAATTGAATTTCAAACCTCAAGATGGGATTTGAACCAATGTCCACAAAGCATGCGCCCAAGACCTCTAGTTTAGTAGTCCAAAGAGATTGCTGCCAAGCCATCATCTCCCTCAACAGAGGACACATTTCATGAAAAGGTAGATTAATCAATAGCAGATGAACAGAAGAACAAACGGATTCTGACTCATCAGTAGAATCAGCACTGATAGAAATTTGGTAATTAGGAATAACATATCTTAAATGATGATGCAACTAGTATTTTTGGATCTGAACATTAGTTGTACCAGTGGATGGAGCATTAAGCAAATAATGACTGACTTGCAACAAAGACAATGAAACAATCGTGGGGAAATTGAATCTTAATTTTAAAAATTAATTTATTAACAAGATTAGTTGCTGGCTAGGCCAGCATTTACTGTTCATCCCTAATTGCCAAGAGGAGTCACGTGTAGGCCAGACCAGGTAAGGATGGCAGTTTCATTCCCTAAAGGCCATCAGTGAGGGTTCTTTCTAACAACTGACATTGACCAAATTGACAATTTCAGATTTTTATTGGTTTAAATTCCACCATCTGCCATTGTGGGATTTGAACCCAGGTCTCCACAATATGATCTGGTCTCTGGATTAACAGTCCAGCATTAATAACATTAGGCCGTCACTTCTTCAAATTCAGGGTGGACAAATCAACTTGGCAAAGGTTATCTTGAAAATGAATTTATAGAATGTTTCCATGATAGCTTCCTGAAGAACATGTTAAGGAACTTGGACAAAGCTGTTTTAGATCTGGTATTGTGTAGGCGGCTTAACTGGTAATCTAATAGTAACAGGTTCTGAGAAAGTGTGACTCACACAACTGAACAACGTATTAAGTTTGGAACACCATATTCAAATTTAAAACAAAAATCTGAATTACATGGGCATCAAGGGAGAGCTTGCCAGGATGAGTTAGGGTAAATAGTCTAACGTGTGTGAGAAGAAACAGCAAGAAACATACAAATGAACAATTCAAAATGTTGAACGAAAATATGTATAATTAAAACACAAAAACTTGGAGAACCATTTGTGGCTTACTAGGGTAACAGAATGAAAGAAGAGGCTACTAATGTTGTGAAGAATAATTGCACACCTGAAGACTGGAACAGTTTCAGAAACCAGCAAAGCACAGGCAAAAAGTTGATAATAAGGGTGTCAAGCAGAATGAGAGTAAATTAGCAAAAACATATAAACAGACAGTAGAAGTGTATGAAAAGAAAGAGAATCATTAAAGTAAACATTTGACCATTAGGGGTTGAGACAAGTGGGAAACAGGAAAATAACAGACACTTTGAGTAAGCATTTTTACTCAAATGCGGCACGGTGGCAGAGGGGTTAGCATTGCTGCCTCACAGCACCAGAGACCTGGGTTTAATTCCCGACTCAGGCAACTGACTGTGTGGAGTTTGCACATTCTCCCCGAGTCTGCGTGGGTTTGCTCCGGTTTCCTCCCACAGTCCAAAGATGTGCAGGTCTGGTGAATTGGCCATGCTAAATTGCCCGTAGTGTAAGGTAAAGGGGTAAATGTAGGGGAATGGGTGGGTTACGCTTCGGCGGGTCGGTGTGGACTTGTTGGGCCGAAGGGCCTGTTTCCACATTGTAAGTAATCTAATCTAATCTAATTAAAAAAAAAGTCTTCAAGCAGCAAGCACAAAAAATCCTACAAATAGTAAAACAAAAATAGAAATACTAAAAGAGAGGGTGTGGCAGGCGAGAGGAGGGGTGCTGGCGAGAGGAAGGGGTGGGCAGGAGAGGAGAGGATGATGGAAGAGAGGGAGACGGGGGGGTGGGGGGAGACAGAAGAGAGGCGGCGGGGCGGAACGGGGGCAGAAGAGACAGTTAGGCAGTAAGGGAATCAAGGTGAAAAGGCAGGCAAGTGGAGTTGAGAGTTATCAGATCAGCCATGATCTCATCAAATGGTGCAGCAGACTTGACCGGTGAATGGCCTATTTCTACTCCTATGTTTTATGGTCAAACTTGTGGAACTGCACCTAAGATATTGAAAGTTGCATGAAAACTACACAAACCAAATTCAAAACAACTATCTTGAATTTGCTTTTTAAAAAAAAAACCCATAAATAACCTAAAATGTTAAAGTATAAAAGATTATTCAACTTATACAATTTTATTTTGTTCTTGAATTTTGACACTTCGAGATGTCACTTGAAAAATGGAATATTTTGATTTCTGGAAACCTGAAGGGCCCTGTCAAAAATTGCAGATCATGTAAACAATGTACCATATACACAGCAAAACTTTGTACGTTTTCTATTAAGAACAAACTTAACCTCAGGAGTTCCACATAATTAATGCTAACTGTGTTAAAATGTGGGGAATTTTATAACACAGAACCGCAGTAATGAGGACTGGATTGAACCTTACCTTCCCTGTCAGTAATAATGTCTTTGCCTCATCTGACAAGTAGCACTTGTTATTACTGGAGTCCTGAACAAAGAAACATTGATCAAAAACAATATATTTGCAATTGAGGCAGGAAAAAAATCTAGAACCAAAGCTACAATGGAGAAACTAATGGACATGCATTTCGTTAAAACAGTAAAACAAAAGATTACAAGTAATTTACTCCTTCTACCATGAAACCTCCTCAATGTGAATACATATGCCTTATCTTGCTTGTTGAGTTACATGTTGCACAGACCTCTACTAATCATACTTGAAGCATGAAATGTACATTTGATACAACTGACCATTTTCAAACTGCCTTTTCTCTGTAACTCACTTGATGAATGAGAAACATTACCAATCCATAGTGTGGTACATTTAGTATACACCAATGTCACCAGATTGCTTTGGTGATCTATATTTTGCATCATTTTCAAAACTGAGAAATTTAAAACAGAGTTATCAATACTCTTCCATAGGTGTCATAGATGAATTGCCATGGTTCACAACCTGAAAGCACCTAAAAATGTGAAACCTACTCCATCTCACAGCACAATACTTGGAATTTAGTTATGCTCCAACACTGAATCTTGGTACATGGGTTGTTTTCAACAGTTCATCACAGCACTATGAATATTCTCTTTACCATCTAAGAATTACATTGATGCAGCTGTTAAATTATGATGATAAAGACTGCGTAGCCTATCATGCATATAAGAATGGTAAACGAGGAAGAAATTCTGATTAAAACCGCACTGACCAATTACTGCAATAATCTACAGCATGCTCTTGTTAATATGCATTTGCCCTAGCACTGCCCACTTACCAACTTGGTGAGTTTGCAAGTTGGCTATTTTGCTGTTGCTGGGAATATTTCCCACATTCTCACCACCTTTTATGCCTTCCTCAATCATTTAAGTTCAAAATTTCTGCTGAAAGATAATCCAATGTCAACCTTCCAATAAAAGACTCGCTCAGTTTTGTTTCTGTTGGGAAGAGCTGACCACCCCAATACCATCCCTTCACAAGGATATTTAAAGCCAACTTCAAGAACAAAATTAACAAATTACTTTGTCAGGTGGGGTGAAGAACTTCGTTGGCAGTACAGGATCCTTTGGGGAGTCCAGGTTATAGGTAGTACTTTTGGTTGTGATGACAATAAGCGCCACATCACATACTATGTAGAGTTTCTGTAAACACAAACAGAAAAGCATAAAAATAGCAACATTTGTCATGTTTAAGAGGTTCTGAATATGAAAAATAGTTGCAGCATTCCAATACAATTAGATTTCCCATTGAATCTTCCATGGTAAAATGGAGGATATGACTTTACAATGGCAGCAGCTTGTCATCACTCTGATGCTAATGACATTTGCAACTTAAATGTGAAATTAAATCAATTGGAGCAAAATCGTGTTTCCAATTTGGTGGCAACTTTTGCTGTATCTAAGATTAGGAAAACATGAGCAGGAAATGAATGAATTTCCAGGCTTGAAAACTGAAAACAACAAAACATGTAAAAGTCCATCTCAAACATTATATATATCTTCAACAGGGGATTAATGGCTGTTGGAGGTCAATCATCTCGGCTCTAGGACATCATTGCTGATCCTACACCCAAGTATCTTCAACCTTCATGGGTTGTGGGCATCACTGGCAAAGTCAGGTTCATTGCCCATAAGGGGTCAAAAATGTTGCTGTGGATCTGGAGTCACATATAGCATAGGTAAGGATAGCAGTTTCAATCCCTAAAGGACATTAATGCCCCAGAACATAACCTAGGCCTCTGAATTACTTATCCAGTGAAATTACCACTTTGCCGTCGTCTTCCCTTACTTCAAGTGTCCTCGATTACTTTCCCTCCATCACAAGGTCAGAAATGGGGACATTTGATGACAACTGCACCATGTTCTGTACCATTTGGAATTCTGCAGATTCTGAAGCAGTCAGTGTCCTTATGCAACAAGAATTGAACAATATACAGACTTGGACTGATCAGTAGCAAGTAGAATTTGTGTCACGTAAGTACCAGGCAATGACCATCTCCAATAAAAGAGACTCTAATTATCATCCCATGACAATCTAAGACTGTCCAAGTCTCAACAATAGTGTGACATGAAAGTGTAGATAAATCGGAAAAGGTTAGAAGTGCAGACATTCACAAAAGGAACAAAGTCATCCTCATCAATGAGCAGATTGTGGAATAGTGGTAATGCCACTGGATTATTAATCCAGAACACCCCATGCTCTGATTCAACCCTGGCTTTTATCTGATTTTCATGTGTTGCCAGTTCCATAGCAATGTGATTGATGCTAGGTAATAATTGCAGGTCAGCCAGTGGTACCTTGATTGAGTACTAAAAAAAAAAATTCACTGAAGCTGCAGCAAGCATTTAAAAGGTCTAATGGCATGTTAAGCTTTACCACAAGAGAATTTAAGAACAGGAGTAGCAATGCTTCAACTGTTTCGAATCTTGGTTTGACTGTATCTGGACTGCTCTGTGCAATTTTGCCCCCATTACAGCTTATGTGACAATAAGGCATTGGAGCAGAAGCAGGACAGTCAGGTCCATGAAGTCTGCTCCGCCATTCAATGAAATCATGGATGATCTGATCATTCTAAAAACTTTCTTGCCTTTCCTCTGTAACAATTAATGTCTATACTGATTAAACATCTGTCTATCTCAGCCCTGAATATACTTAACAATCCAGCTTATACAGTCTTGTGAGGTAAAGGACAGCATAGATTCCACAGCAATCCAAAAGAAATTCCTTCAGCTCTGTCTTAAAAGGGTAACCCCTCATTCTAAGATGGTGCCCTTTAATCCCAGAGTCTCTGACAAGATAAACCAATATCTCCATGTCTACTCTATTAAGTCCCCTAATAAACGAGTATTTTCAATAAGGTCACCTCTCAAGTCTTCTAAACTTATTAAAGTACAGGCACAAACCCATCAACCTCTTCTCATAAGCAAATCCTTCCAAATCTAGGATCGACCTCGTAAAACTTCTCTGGATTGCCTCAATTGCTAGTACATCTTACTTTAGGTAAGGAAACCAAAACTTACATCCACTGCTTCCCTATTTCTCAACTCTTCAAAGACTCTTAATAAATTTGAATGTAGGATGAGTAAACATTCCCACTGGAATGTTGTCAAAAATAACAGGATTTTTTTCCAATCATCAGTTCAATTGTCACAAATGTAACTCCATATATTGCAGTTTGCAGCTACAACATCATCCATTATTAATTTGACATAGGAGCCCTTACTGCACTAAAACATACTGTTATATTTAATTTGTTTGAAATAAAGGTACAGAGACCTGGACATACTGAAGAAATGTTCAAACAATGCAGGAATATCTTGTAATGTGTTCTTGGCCACTAAATATAATTAGCAATGAAATGTGATTACTTTGTTATATTATACAGAATGTGTGAGAACAAAGTATCTCCAATAAGTAAGCACAAAGGGAAGTTCAAATTTACAAAGTTCATTGATCACTAATTGACTTTTTATTTCTAAAATCCCTGAGTGTGAACTAAGATAGAAGTTTGTTGAACAAAATTAGGAAGGGACAAGGAGGCTGGCCAGGACATGCTAAGAGGAACCTGACCAGTAAAAGATGTTATGGAGGGAGGATTTCAAAGGAATAGGGAGGAGGAGAATGAGAATGGCTTGAAAATTGAAATTAATAGAACGTCAAAAGACTAGCACAGAGCCAACAGACATAGAACTTATCAAGGCACTGCCTTTAGGCAGAACACATATTGTGATCAAGTAGTGCAAAGTGCAATGCACTTACAGTAAACTGACTAATACCTGCACTCAAGTAGCAAACAAAAGTTGGAAGATTTGTGTGTAGGACTCAATTCTGTTTCAAAATAAAGTTATATAAGTGAATAATTTAAATTAAGTTAGATACATTAAATAGATTATTATGTACTTTTGCAATGTTAGCACTGAAAGAATAATCTTCAAAATTGTACACACTTGATTATGGTACAATTTACCTCAACCAGAAAGGAGTTGCCTCGGAAGTTTTCAACAATGGCTCCGGGTCCCATTAAGTCTAATGGCATCAGGTCAAACTCCATGGGCAAGCAAATTTCTTGCCAATTGCCACATACCTTCTGCTGACTGATCAGTAGTCCTCTATGTTGAATACCACTTGGAGGAAATATGGAGGGTGGCTAGAGTGTAAAACATACTGTGCATGAGGGATTTCAACGTCCATCACTAAGAATGGCTCAGCAGCACCACGAGTGATCAAACTGTCCAATTCCTATGGACGTAGCTGTGCTGCAAGATTGGGTATGCAGTGGGCAGTGAATGAGCCAACATGAGGTAAGAATCTACTTGGCCTCATTGTCGTCTTTTTACATGTTACAGGTGCTTCCACCACTGCATAGTCCTTGTGGAGATGACATCAAATGTTTAAAGTTTGAGTTATTGTTGTCACATGTTCTGAGAAACAGTGAAAAGTGTTGTTTTGCATGCTGTACAGGCACATCATAGCATACAAAGTGCCTCAGGGTGGGAGAACAGAGTGCAGAATAGTGTTACAGCTGCAGAGAAGGTGTAGAGAGAGATATCAGAATTAACATTTGAGAAGTTCGTTCAAATGTCTCATAACAGCAGGTAAGAAGCTGTTCTTGAATCTGATTGTACATATATGCAAACGTCTTTAACTTCTCCCCGACAGAAGAGGGTGGGAGGGGTCTTTGTGTTGCTTGCTTACCCAAGGCAGCAGCAAGTATAGATGGAGTCAAATGGATGGAAGGCCAGTTTGCGTGATGGACACTGCAGTTTCTTACAGTCTTGGGCAAAGCAGTTACTGCATCATGCTGCGATGCATCCAGATAAAATGCTTTCTATGGTGCATTTATAAAGATTGGTAAAGTCTTTGTAGGCATACCGAATTTCAATTAGCCTCCTAAGGAAACATAGACACTATTGTGCTTTCTTGACCGTCACTTTGACGTCGGAGAATCAAGACAGATTGTTGGTGATCATTACTTCCAGGAACTACGTAATGGGACAGACTTTAAATGGATCTGCAATTAAAAAATTAGGCTTCTCTGAGATCACAAGGGCTGTTAGTAACAGCAGAATTGTATTTAACTACAATCTGTAAGGCCTAGCTTATCAGGCACTCTATCATGCCCAGAGATCAACCTTTGTTCAATGAGGAATGCAGGAGTGCATTATAGAAATGCCAGTTACATTAACAAATGAGGTCTTAACCTGGTGAAGCTAAAGCGCAGGATGACTTGCCTGCCAAACAGTGGAAGTAACATGCAATAGACAGGATGAAGTGATCCCACAACTGGAGCCCAGCCATGAATAGTGGTGGACTATTAACAAGACATCAGCTACGATCCTACTGAATGGCAAAACAGACTCAAGGTGCCGAAAGCCCTACTCTTCTTCCTGTTGTCTTATGTTCTTATAGGAGATAAGCTTCCACAGACATTCCATATTCAACAATGAGAGAGCCCACATCAGTGCGAAAGAAATGGCCGTAGTATTTACATCAACCTTCAGCCAGAAATATAGTATATATTTTTATCTGACCCAACAGCCTCTTGATGTCCCCAGCATCAGAAATAGGGGCATTTGCTTATGCTTGCAATAATGTTCAGCGTCATTCATGAGTCCTCTGCTTCTTCTGAAACAGCCTGTGTCCAATAGTACCAAGTCGTGGATAACATCAATGCTTGGGCCGATAAGTAGCAAGTAGTATTCATGTCAAAGAAGTGACAGGCAATGACCATCATCCTTGACATTTAGTGGCATTACCATCACTGAATCTCCTACAATCAATATCCTTATGGTCACCATTGACCAGAAGCTGAAATGAATCAGCCATAAAATACTTAGGCTGCAACAGTAGGTCAGAGGCTAGAGATTTTGTGGCAAGTAACTCAGCTCTCATTTCCCCAATGCCTGCACCACCATCAAAAAGTATAGTAAGGAGTGGGATGGAATACTCTTTCTTGTGGAGTACAATTACAACACAAGAAGTTTGACACCGCCCAGAACAAAGCTGTCACTTGATTGACACCCCATCCAACACCTTCAACATTCACTCCTTCCACTACTAGTGCACAGAGAGTGTACCAACTACAACACATACTGTAATAAGTTAACAAGGCTCCACACATTGGACCTTCCCAAATCTGCAAGCTCTATTACTGCTTGAAGGACTGCAGGTGCATGGACACACCAACATCTGCAAATTCCCCTCTAAGCCACAAAACCATATTTACTTAAAACAATATCATTGTACCTTAACTATTGACAAGTCAAAAATCCAAGAATTTCCTTCTTAATTGCACGTTTTATATGAAAGAATTGCACTGGTTTCAAGAAATCAGCTCACCACCTCTCCAGGGCAATATTTAGGGACAAATGCTGATCTTGCTAGCAAAGTCCACAACCCATCAGTGAATATATAAAAAGGTTATCTAGTAGATTACACTATGTCAAGTAGCTTTTATTCAGTATCTCTTACCTCATTCATTTTGCCATCATCTGGTGCTTGGGCATCCTTTGTTTGTTTGATGTTCTCCACCATTTTTCTTATAAAAGCATGACTATTATTTTCATTTTTTGTCATTAAAACTTCCAACATGAACCATAGGCACCTTATCAAATATAATTTTAAAAAAGCATTAGATACTTTAAAACAAAACAAAGACAAGGCTTACAAAGCAAAAGGAGAATGCTATAATTGGCACCTTACATTGAATGGAACACTACTTGGAAATAGTTGTCAAGGTCAAATATTTGCAGTATAATTTTACTTACTCTTTGATGTCACGCAGCTGTTCAATATCCTGTATTTTCGTAAAATCTGGGTCATGAGCAAGCAAATGAACGGTGTATGGAACTACATATTCTGGCAATAGAGATAACAGCTTCTCTGAAGAAAATAAAAAGCATAGTTTAAAAAGTCTTTTTCTGAAAGGTTACAAGTGCAAGATACATATATGAGGAGAAAGTGAGGTCTGCAGATGCTGGAGATCAGAGATGGAAATGTGTTGCTGGAAAAGCGCAGCAGGTCAGGCAGCATCTAGGGAACAGGAGAATCGACGTTTCGGGCATTAGCCCTTCTTCAGGAAGAAGGGCTAATGCCCGAAACGTCGATTCTCCTGTTCCCTAGATGCTGCCTGACCTGCTGCGCTTTTCCAGCAACACATTTCCATCCAAGATACATATATGTCAACTTGAAAAGTGGCAAAAACTGACAAGCAATTTCTAACAGTCTTATACTAACAAAATCGAGTAGTTAGTGCATAGAGTTGTTATTGCTTAAACGGAAGCTTATTCAAGATTTAATTATTAATTACAGAAGGAAAACCTGAAATAATCAAATAGCAGCTTATCTCAGTAGCTATTTTTCAAAATTATTAATGAGTGCACTTATTATCAACAATGGTCAATCAGCCACTGAGGCCTGCTCTGCCACTGAATTAAATGGCTGCACTTCAACACCATTTGCCCACCAATGCTCTATATTTTTAGGCGACAGAAATCTCAGCTTCAAAATCTCAATTGATGTCGTACTCTGTATTTTGGAGAGAAAGTTCCAGATTTCCGCTATCCAAGTGAAAAAATACTTGTGATTTTGCTCTCGCATAGCCAAGCTCTAATTTGTAAGATTATGCCCTTCCACTACATTTTCAACTCCTCGTAATACTTTCAACCTCTCAGCCAGATCTTCACTAAATATTTATCCTCAAAGAAATTAAGAATTTAAGGAGGACTAGAATTCCACTCTTATTTTTGAAATGGATATATTGGCAGGCACCCAAGAAAGTAGAATGTTGATAAATGTGAAGTTATTCACTTTGGTGCAAAAATAAGAAAGCAGGTTAGTTGAATGGTGATAGATTGGGAAAGGGGAGTCCTGAGCGTTTTTGTATATCAGTTGCTGAAAGGTGACTTTTAGGTGCAGCAGGTGAAGGCAGAAAATGCTATGCTGGTCTTTCTGCAAATGTCCAGGACCTTGGTGTGACCACATCTGGAATAGTGTGCGCATTTTGGTTTCCTTATCTGAGGAAAGATATCCTGACTATGAAGGGAACATAACAAAGGTATACTAAATTGATTCCTGGAATGGCAGGACTGACGTAATAAAAGAGAACGGATTAGTTAGAATTATATTTACTTAGGTTTAGAAGAATAATTGAGTGGTGGGGGGGGTGGGGGAGGTATTATCTCATAGACATCAATAAAGTCCAACAGGACTAGACGGGTGTAAATGTAGGATGCATGTATCTGATGATTATGGAGAATATGGTCATGTCTAAAGGTAGAGGGTAAGCAATTTAGGATAGATATGAGGAGAAATGTCTTCACCCAGAGAGCGGGAGCTCTGTGGAATTCCACACACAGAAATGAATTGAATATTTCCAAGGAGTTGGACAAAGGTTACTGAGTTGGATGATCAGCCATGATCAGTTGAATCATGAAGTTGGTTTGAAGGGCCAAACAGTCTACATCTACTCCTATTTTCTATGCTTCCATGTTAATAAACTTTTTTTAAAAATTTAGTGTTTTTACAATCATTTTGACTTTCAGTCCTTGTTTCTACTGCAAGGGAGCTGAATAAGCTGTGATGCAAGGAAGGGGAGAAAGCTCACACCTCAAGACTGCGATGGGCAAAATGGCTAGTAGTAAGAGTAAACAAAAGGGCAAGTTGACTTAACTGCTTTTAAAGAGGAATGGAAGAACATCTAGGCCTGCTTAGGTATCCTGGCTCAGTACAAAGCATTGGTGCTGACTTGCTCAAAGGACATTCAAAGCTTCAATGTTAGTAGATGGTAGGTTGCAAATTAATGCGGGGTGAGGTTGATGTCAGGGTTTAAAATAGTGGAAAGGCGAAAACTGAAAGTGGCATGGTTGAGTGAGAGAGGCAGTAGAGTAAGAGCTAAATAGTAATGTGTCCAAGTCCACAGCAACAACCAAGCAACAGATCAGAGTGAACAAAAAGTATGATTTGCATATCAAGGATTTGGCAAAACTGATGACAGACTTAAGCTAAGCACAGGAGGACAGAATTTAGATCATCCAGCTGACCAAGCAGTTATAGTAGGAGGACAAGTCCACTTGTACAGATGTGGAAGAGGAGAAGCTGGAGCAGTCACAAGTCACTGAAAGAAAGGGAACCATTCTTGATGGGTGGCATGGTGGCTTAGTGGTTAGCACTGCAGCCTCATAGCACCAGGGACCTGGTTTAGATTCCAGCCTCTGGCAACTGTTTGTGTGGAGCTTGCACATTCTCCCAGTGTCTGCGTGGGTTTCATCCGGGTGCTCCGGTTTCCTCCCACAGTCCAAAGATATGCAGGTCAGGTGAATTGGCCATACAAAATTGCCCATCATGTTAGGTGCATTCCTCAGAGGGAAATGGGTCCAGGTGGATTACTCTTCGGAGGGTCGGTGTGGACTTGTTGAACCGAAGGGCCTGTTTCCACATTGTAGGGAATCTAATCTAAGCAAGGACAAGAAAGCAGTTGACCCAGGAGCTATCAAAGGGGCACAAAATTGTTTCAGTACTATTTGAAGATTGACACCAGGAATATATTTAAAGTAAAACACTATTTCATGGAAGGCTTTTCAGATAAAGTTCATTAGGATGATACTTAGTATGGAGGAATTATCTCATTAGTAAAGGTGTCTAGTCCTACTCACTGGAATTTAAAAGAATAAGAAGTGATCCCATTGAAACATACAGGATTCATAAGGAGCTTAAGAGGGTAAATGTTGAGAGGAGGTTTCCCTTCTCAGGAAAGTTGGGCACAGTCTCAGAATAAAAAAGTGTCAATTTACAATTGAGAGGAGGAAGAATTTTCTGATGGTTGAGAGCCTTTGGAATTCTTGTTACAGAAAGTTGTGGGGGCAGAGACCTTGTCGTTAAGATTGAGCAAGAAAAGATTCTTGATTAATACTGGAATCGGAGGTTATGGGGAAAGGGCAGGAAAGTGGATGTGAGGATTGTCAAATCAGTCATGGTCCTACTGAATGGCCTTCTCTAGTTCCTAATTCTTATGGTCTTATTATCCTTGGAGTTTGGAAAAGGAGTGATGAAATGATCAGGAATCAGCAGACGTTGTTTTCAGATGCTAACAGTGGAAATCAGCAGACCTGGAGAATACCAGTGGAGGAGTGAAAATCCTTACCCGTGACCAGGGTAAAGAATAAACAAAAAAAATGCTTGCCACAGGTCAGCTGAAATTGATCTCGGGGAGATGGCAGAGGGAAGGTATAAATTTCAATTGGTTCCGAGAATCAAAAAGCAGTAAGAAAAACTTTGTAGTCTCAGGTCAGAAAAAAATAACTCAAAGAGTACAGCATATGATTTATACAGTGGCATGGTATTTTAAATAGATCTAAGTTGCGGTGCTGCTGCAGAAACAGTTTTTAGGAATTACGCCCAGTTAGTAGCTTCTAACTTAAGAAATTTACTTAAGAATTCTGTATGGAGATTTGAAAAGGGGTGAATACCTTGACAAAGGTTTAGAGAGGCTCTGAGGACCTTTTTGCTCACCAGGATGAGGGATAGCTGGAAATCACTGTCCGAATGTGAAGGCAGAAACCCTCAATATGTAATAAGTATATCAATGAATACTTGAAAAGTCATAGCATATGGGCCAAGTGCTAGAACATGGGATGAGAGCAGATAAGTACTTGATGAGCAGCGCGGACATGCTATAAATCTGTACTATAAAATTGTAAGACTTCAACCAAAGGTAAGAGTATGAAGATTGACAAAGGAGTGAAGGGGCACGAGTGGCATCCGCAGTAAAAGATCAAGTAATTTTTCAGCATTTTGACATCGTAAAAATTCCAAGACACTTCACAGAAGAGTTTTCAAACAAAATCCGACACCAAGGAACAAAAAGTAACATTGGGGCGGATGACCAAAGGATTGATCAGAGTTAGTTTTTCTTAATCAAAGACAGATGGACTGTTTCGCAGGGAGGGAATTCCAGTGCTTAAAACCTAGGCAACTGAAAGGCACAGTTGACAACGGGACTGACATGGCACATACACTGGATGAGCCAAACAAAATTATCTACAATTTATGGAAAATCTTTATAAATATTGACTGTAAATGGCAATACTAACCATGAGCCATTGGGTTCTGTTTGATATACTCTCTCCGTATACTTATATTTTTAAGGAGGCACTGTCTGGCATGCGCTCTTCGCTCTTTCACAGGGTCCTTGGCACAGAGTGCAAACACTGCCATGTACTCCAATGGAAGCAGCAATTTCCCGAGGGCCTTATGGAGTTTCAGAGCAAATATCTGCCTCACCTGGTAGCACTCATCCTTCAACAACAAAATTATAAAATCAGAAAATGTTGGAACAGTCAGAATTTTAGAGCATATGGCACTACTTTTGTAATTTAAAAAGTAGAATAAGGCATAATAATTTTTCACACATTATGCAGCATGTCATCTTCTGAAACCTCAGCAGGATGTTTCTTGATCTGTGAACATTCTGAATTGCAGATAATAATTCAATTTCATTACAACACAAACAAAAGACTGTGAAGGCTCAAAATCTAAAAGAACAACAGAAAATGATGGAAACATTCAGCAGGTCTATCTGCATGTGTGGACAGAGAAATAGAGTTTGCTGCTTCACCATCCACAGATGCCAATACTATGGAGTCCAGAGCTGTTGTTATTCTATTTCACTATAGGTGTCTTGGCTAAACAAGCTAAACACTAAATTCTTTACAAGCACGTTAGCATCATTAAACCAATTAATTATGAATGTTTTATCAGCATGTCAAAATTTATTGAGACACTTCCAGTTGCTAATTACATACTTTAACATCTGATAATTCATCGAGCAAGTTTCACTTATCAAGCACAGTTTAGCAATACTCTCCTGACCTCATTTTGAATCAGTACAAATGGGCCACTATTTTCCTTTGATTATATAAAAAAATACCAAATGGAATATTAACATTGCTTATTTCAGGACACATCCAAAGTGAAGTAATACCTGTCTTACAATCACAGTAGTGTTGCAGCACAGGAGGCCATTCAGTCTCTTGTGCCTGCACTAGCTGGTTAAATGAAAATTATTACGAGCGCCAATTTCCTAATCCCCCACCAGCCCCCTCCATACCCTTACACACTATTTTTATCCAAATAGTCATCCAATGCCCTCTTGAATTGCTCAACTGAACCTGCCTTGACCACTCTTCCAGTTGGTGCATTGCATACCCTAAACACTTGCTTCGTGAAACATTTTTTCTTCACTTCTCCCTTGATTTTTTTTTGCTGATTACTTGAAATCTACAGCCCCTCATTCTTCTTTCTTTTACAAGCAGGAACAGTTTCTTCCTATCCATTCTATCTGACCCAAATCACAATTTTCAAAACCTCTATCAAGATCTCCTCTTAGCCTTTCTTCTCTCTAAGGAGAACAGTTCTCAACTTCTGCAATCTATCCTCAAATTAAATTCCTTATCTCTGGAATGATATTTTTAAACTGTTTCTCTATTCTCCCTCCTTCCTATATTGTGTCATCCAGAACTGGACACATTACTTGAGGTCTAACCAGTGTCTTGTACAAGTTCAACATCACCTCCTTGCTCTTGTGCTCTATGTCCCCTATGACAAGGCACTGGGACCAGATGAGATGCATCCAAAAATTTAAGGGTGCGTGTGTGGAAATTGAAGGAGCACTGGGCCCAATCTTTGTCCGCCATAACCTTTGGGATGGTGCCAGAAGACTGGAAAATTACAAACAGTGACTTTATTCAAGAATATGGCTAGGATAAGCCCAGCAAATACAGACTAAGTGTTCTGCCCTATCAATTTTGAACCCTTCGAGTGACTGAAGGGTTCACTTAACATCTCAGAAATGAGCCTTGTCTCCAGCTAGAAATCCTATTAATGGTATCTAATCGGCCATACCCCTCCTTTTGCCACCCTTTTACTGCTTACATGGCTAAAGATGACTCTAGGACGCCTGTAAACTCCCAGTCTTTTCTCATATTTCCTCTTTGCTAATATTTGCTTTTTCGTCTCCCTCACTGAGCTTCCACTATTCTTCCTGCTTCTCAATTTTATTTTCTACCTGATACTTGTGCATTTGTTTCTAATTTATCTTAATTTCTTTTGCCTTTGGCATCCAGACAGCTCTGGATTTGTTTCTACCATCTTCGTGTTGGAGTGTAGCTAAATCACATCCTCTTATAAAGTAGCCCATTGTTCAATTACTGTATTCCCTGCCAACCTCTTGCTCCAGTCAATCCTGCCCATCTCTGTCCTCAGCCATTGAAGTCTGCTCTCTGTCAATTGATTTGTTCACTCTGGGTTGTTGTACATCTTGTCACAATAGAACATTACAACACAATGATCACTGTCACTTGATCAATTTGGCCCAATTAATTTCAAAGAACCAGGTCCAACGTTGCATCCTTTCTTGTTGAAATAGAAATGTACTGTTGTAGCAAGAGCTCCTAAATGTAGTCTATGAATACTTGACCCGTATTGTCCTGTACACTACAAGAATCCTAGCTTATGTTCAAGTATTTGAAGTCACCTATTATAACTGTCCTATAATGTTGACATATCTCTGTAATTTCCCTGCAGATTTGCTCTTCCACATCTAACACTACTTAAATTGCTGAATTCTCTCACATTTTGCAATTACAGTAACTAACAACTTAATTATTAAAACTCCTCCCAAACCGACCCTGGATCCCACCATCCTTGCAAGCGACCATCGCATCTATAAATTCCCTTTATCTCCAAAACCTTCAATATGTTGTTAACTCCGAAGTCAACTTGCAGCTTTCCTCAAACTCCATACTCCATGTTCAAATTCCTCTTCTCGAGTCATAGAGATGTACAGCATGGAAACACACCCTTCGGTCCAACCCGTCCATGCCGACCAGATACCCCAACCCAATCTAGTCCCACCTGCCAGCACCCGGCCCATATCCCTCCAAACCCTTCCTTTTCATATATCCATCCAAACGCCTATTAAATGTTGCAATTGTACCATCCTCCACCACATCCTCTGGCAACTCTTTCCAAACACGTATCACCCTCTGCGTGAAAAAGTTGCCCCTTAGGTCTCTTTTATATCTTTCCCCTCTCACCCTAAACCTATGCCCTCCGGACTCCCCGACACCAGGGAAAGGACTTTGTCTATTTATCCTATTCATGCGCCTCATGACTTTGTAAACCTCTATACGTTTGTAAGCCTCCGACGCTCCAGGGAAAACAGCCCCAGCCTGTTCAGCCTCTCCCTGTAGCTCAAATCCTCCAACCCTAGCAACATCCTTGTAAATCTTTTCTGAACCATTTCAAGTTTCACAACATCTTTCTGATAGGAAGGAGACCAGAATTGCAAGCAATATTCCAACAGTGGCCTAACCAATGCCCTGTACAGCCGCAACATGACCTCCCAACTCCTGTACTCAATACTCTGACCAATAAAGGAAAGCATACCAATTCTCCCAACTTCCACTCATTCTGCCTGCCCCAGCACCAAAACGGGGTTGTGAATCTCTGGAATTTTCAACTCCAAAGGACTGTGATGGGTAGTTTGTTGTTTATATTCAAAGCGGAGATTGACAGATTTCTAGATATTAAAGCCCAAAGGACATTTGTGGGAAATAGCATATTGGTAGAGGACCAGCCACAATCTAGTTGAAAGCAGAACAGGTTCATGGGGCTGACTAGTTTACCCCAGTCCTATTTCTTATTTATCGTATTATTCTGCTTGACCTACTTGCTACCTTTGACACAAATACCACATCATTCTACTCCAACACCTTTCCATTGTTACCCAGCTGTTTGGAATTGCTCTCATCTGGTATCATTGTTATCTACAATTTTAGTCAGGAATCCACTTACAATCACTTAGCTTCCTGATCCTGCTTAAGTTAACCCTTGTGTTCCCAAGGATCTACCCATGATCAAGCCCCTGTCCATTGATCTCTATTTGCATGGTGTCCCCTCAGCAATGTCAAACACACAGTTTTAGTTTTCACATGTGCACTGACAACACCCAGCTCTACCATAGCATCACCTCTTTTGACTCTTGTACAGTTACTAAATTAGCATGCTGCTTATTTAATATCTATTATTGGATAAGCAGAAATTTCCTCCAATGAAACACTGGAAAGATTAAAGGACATGGCTTTTGGCTACTTCTCCAAACTCCACTCCCCAGATTCAAAATCCAAACCTATGACAATTGTCTGCGAACCAACGTCTTTTTGCAAAAGCAAAATCCTGGCGATACTGGAAATCTAAAATAAGAACAATAGCTTACAAAACTTAGTTAAAAATCACACAACACCAGTTTATAGTCCAACAGGTTTATTTGAAAGCACTATCTTTCCGTGTGCTGCTCCTTCATCAAGTGGTCATGGAATATAAGATCACAGGACACAGAATTTATAGCAAAAAGTTTAGCTTGATGTAACTGACATTATATATGGCACGGTGGCACAGTGGTTAGCACTGCTGCCTCACAGTGCCAGAGACCTGGGTTCAATTCCCACCTCAGGCGACTGACTGTGTGGAGTTTGCACATTCTCCCAGTGTCTGCGTGGGTTTCCTCCGGGTGCTCCAGTTTCCTCCCACAGTCCAAAAATGTGCAGGTCAGGTGAATTGGCCATGCTAAATTGCCTATAGTGTTCGGTGAAAGGGTAAATGTAGGTGAATGGGTCTGGGTGGGTTGCGCTTTGGCGGGTTGGTGTGGACTTGTTGGGCCGAAGGGCCTGTTTCCACACTGAGTAATCTAATCTAATTTATATATTGACAAAGACCTGGACTGTTTGTTAAGTCTCTCAACTTTTAGAACGGGCAAGTTGGTTTCAGTTCTTTCAAATGTAAATTGCAGAACTATATTACATTCTCAAGTGAACTTTAACAATAGGTGCCATGTTGGCCCAGATAATGCATTGAAGGTGTGAGGTGCCTTGTGTGAGGCTGTGTGTGCCCCAATGTTCAGACTGATTCTCATCTAAAAAAGGGATTTATAGAATCTTACATGGATTCATGCAGTCTTTGAGCAAAATAAAATGTAATTCTGCAAGTACAAATTCATCCCACAAACGTGTGTGTGCACGCGACAGCTGCGGGGTGGAGGGAGGAGGAGGAGGTGTTACGAGTATCTGTAAGAGGGTGCGTGTGTATGTGTGAACGTATGACAGAGAGCTTGTGTATGAGTGTGTGCACACCCGTGTGTCTCTGGAGGAGTGCCTGTGAATGTGAACGTGTGTGTGTATATCTGTCTGTGTGTGCAGGCTGTACAGTGGGGTCACCTGTAGTGTCACATGAATCCAATGTCCCAGTTGAGGGCTAACCCATGGGTACCAAACTTGGCTATCAGCCTCTGCTCGGCCACTTTGCGTTGCTTCCCATCCCAAAGTCCACCTTGGAGGACGGTCACCCGAAGGTCCGAGGTCAAATGTCCCAGAACAGTGAAGTGTTCTCTGACTGGGAGGGAACACTCCTGTTGGTTGATTTTTGTGAGGTGTCCATTCGTCTGTTGCCATAGCCTCTGCCTGGTCTCACCAATGTACCATGCCTCAGGCCATCTTTTCCTGCAGTGTATGAGATAGACAATGTTGGCTGAGTCACAGGAATACTTGCCACGTACATGGTGGGAGATGTTGCCACGTGTAATGGTGGCATTCGTATCGACACTCTGACACGCCTTGCAGCATCTATCATGGCAAGGTTGTATGGTGTTGTTCTGAAAACCGGGCAGTTTGCTGCGAACGATGATCTGTTTGAGGTTTGGTGGTTGCTTAAAGGTGAGAAGTTGAGGCATGGGGAAGGTCTTGGTGAGCTGCTCATCCTCATTGATCCATGTGTTGCAGGCTGCGAAGAACATGGCGTAATTTTTCGACTCCTGGGAAGTACTGGACTGTCGGGTACAGCTCGTGTCTGTCTCCTGAGGTCATTACGGTTTCTCGCTGTGGCACGTTGGAATTGATGAGTTGAGCATCACACCCAGTTCCTATGAGGGCATCCTTGAGTACTTCCAAATGCCTGTCACATTACTCCTCATCTGAGCAGATTCTGTGTATGCGTAGGGGTTGTCTGTAGGAGATGGCTATTTTAATGTGTTTTGGGTAGAAGCTGGAGAAGTGTAGCATTGTAATGTTATCTGTGGGTTTGTGGTAGAGCGAGGTACTGAGGTGCCCATCCTTGATGGAAATGCATGTGTCCAAGAGTGAGACAGATACTAGAGAGTAGTCCATGGTGAGTTTGATGGTGGGATGAAACTCATTGATATCCTCAGTGGTTAGCACTGCTGCCTCACAGCACCAGGGTCCCATGTTCGATTCCAGCCTTGGGCGGCTGTCTGTGTGGAGTTTGCACATTCGCCCCGTGTCTGCGAGGGTTTCCTCTGGGTACTCCGGTTTTCTCCCACACTCCAAAGATGTGCAGGTCAGGTGAATTGGCCTTGCTAAATTGCCCATAGTGTTAGGTACATTAGTCAGAGGGAAATGGGACTGGGTGGGTTACTCTTTAGAGGGTCGGTGTGGACTTGTTGGGCTGAAGGGCCCGTTTCCACACTGTAGGGAATCTAATCTAATCACTACGTAGTTGTTTCAGTGGCTCCTCACAATGGGTCCAGAGAGAAAAATGTCGTCAATATACCCGGTAGATAGTGTTGGTTGGAGGTCCTGCTTAGAGAAGAGGTCTTGTTCAGACCTGTGCATGAAAACGTTGGCATATTGGGGTGCAAACTTGGTTCCCATGGCTGTTCCGTTTGTCTGGATGAAGAACTGGTTGTCAAAGGTGAAAATGTTGTGGTCAAGGATAAAGCTGATGAATTGTAGGAGATTGATGGTTGTTGGTGTTGAGTACTGAGGCTGTTTCCGCAATGCCGTCATTGTGGGGGATATTGGTGTAGTGAGACACACATCCATTGTGACAAGCAATGCTCCTGGTTCAACTGGTCCGTGGGTGCTGTGTTTCTATAAGAAATCTGTAGTGTCGCGACAGAAGCAAAGTACTCAAGGATGCCCTCATAAGAACAGGGTACGATGCTCAACTCATCGACCATCAGCGAGAAACCATAATGACCTCCTCAGGAGATAGACACGAGCTACAACTGACAGGGTACCCTTCGTTGTCCAGTACTTCCCAGGAGCCAAAAAACTACGCCATGTTCTTTGCAGCCGGCAACACGTTATCAATGTGGATAAGCACTTCGCCAAGACCTTCCCCACGTCTCCATTTCTCACCTTTAAACAACCACCAAACCTCAAAGAGATCATTGTTTGCAGCAAACTGCCTGGCTTTCAGGACAACACCATGCAACCATGTCAGAATGTTGACACGGATATCACCATTACGCGTAGCGACACCTCCCACCATGTACGTGGCAGGTACTCCTGTGACTCAGCCAACATGTCTATCTCATACGCTGCAGGCAAAGATGCCCTGAGGCATGGTACATTGGGTGAGACCGAGCAGAAGCTATGGCAACAGATGAATGGACACCTCACAACAATCGACAGACAGGAGTGTTCCCTCCCAGTCAGAGAACACTTCAGTGTTCCGGGACAGTTGACCTCAGACCTTCGAGTGATCGTATGAAAGAACTGAAACCAACATGCCCATTCTAAAAGATGAGAGACTTAACAAACAGTCCAGGTCTTTTTCAACATATAATTTCAGTTACATCACACTGTAAACTTTTGCTATAAATTCTGTATCCTACGATCTTATACTCCACAACTTCCTGAGTAAAACAGTGATCTGAATTTATCATAAGATCTTTTTATACAATTAGATGAATCATTTGCTTGGTATGAATTTCAAGTTGAAAGCAAGATTGAATTGTACAAATTTGTTGGAATTGTTTTTATGTTGAGCATCTTTCTAACTTTGAGATCTTTGCTGCAAACCGTATTCATTTATTAGTATACTAAAGCCCGAGGAATGACATAGGAGCAGCGCTCCGAAAGCTAGTGCTTCCAAATAAACCTGTCGGATTATAACCTGGTGTTGTGTGATTTTTAACTTTGTACATCCCAGTCCAACACCGGCACCTCCAAATCATTACAAAACTTAAGAGGTCAGGGAACACCTGTGGACAGAAACAGAGATATTGTTTCAGGCCATTGACATTTCCTTCAGAAAGGTCAAATATTCCTTTTTTTTGTTTAACCACAGATGCTGAAGGAACTGCAATGTGTTTCTGGTCTTTTCTGTTGTTATTTCAGTCTGTTCACAAACTTGGTATCATGCTGAGTTGATGACTATATTTTCACAGTATTACCAAAATTGTTTATTTCCACCAATATAACATTGCCTGACTTCACCCCTGAAATACTCACTCATATTTGTTACCTCAATTCTTGACAATTCCAACAATTCTGAATAGTTTCCCACATTCTACTCTGTGAACTTGAAACCATTCAAAAATGTTTAAAATCCATTTGTAGTCCTGTTCCTCTTTTTGCCCTGTGTTCACCTATTCAAGTCTGTAAACTTGTGATCCATGTTTTCTAATCCTTCTGCGGTTTTGCCCCACCCTCCTTATCTATGTAACCTCCATCAGCTCCATGACCCTCTAAAAAGTGTCTGCATCCCCCAATATAGGCCATTAGGAGCTCCTCCACTGGTAGCTGTTCCTCCAGTCACATTGGTCCTAAAGCTCTGGAACATCCTTCTCACATCTAACCTAAATGTTTGACCAAGTATTTGATCATCTAACCTGAAATAATACATGGCTTGGTGTCAGACACAATAACTGAAATCTCCTAAAAAGATCTTGGGAGATTTTATCACATTAAAGTTCTAAATAAATTATTACTGCCAAGAAAGGCAGCTTTATTTGGAAGCCAACTTTTCAAACTTTTAAAATTCAGCATTACTTCCTGAGTAAGCACTCTCTTAATTAAATATTTAAAACAGTGATTTGAATTTTTTGAAAGATCTATTTATACAATTAAATGAATCATTTGCCTAGTATGAATTTCAAGTTGAAAGCAAGATTGAATTGTACAAATGTGTCGGAATTGTTTTTATGTTGAGCATCTTTCTAACTTTGAGATCTTTGCTGCAAACCATATTCATTTATTAGTGTACTGAAGCTAGAGGAATGACATAGGAGTGAAAAGAAAGCAACCACACTTACATTAATAACAAGTGCACAGAGCTGGAACTGCTCTGGGGTGATAATCTCATGATAACAAGGTTCTTGTGCAAGTTTTAGTATGGCACATCCTGCAGCCAACCGTAATCGAGACATATCAGATTTACTGCAAGACAGGAAAAACAACGTCAACTATTCATGGTAAAGTTCCACATCTGTACTTAAGAAAATCTCCCAACTAGATCACTGACAACCTTCAAGAAACCAAAATGAAAATACTGTAAACAGAAAAGTGAATTACTTGACAATCTTTACTCCACAAAGAAAAGGTCTCCCACAGACATGTGCATGTTGCACATCTGAACATGACAATGAGGAAATCAGGATTTCCAGTTCCTCTTTTTATTCCTCAGATCATGTTTCCTACTGATTCTTGCTCATATATGAAATACTGTAAACATCATTAATTCAATTTTGACCATCTTCAATAAACAAGTACTTTTTTCATAAGGAGCAAAGGTGTTTAGAGAAGAGGCACTTTATTTGAAAAAATCATTGCAAACCAAGTGGTCTACTTTTCTTTTATCATTCTTAGATTTCGTTCACATATATACAAGCAACCTCGCCAAACAATAGCTCCTACCAAAAGCAAAGTTAGAAGTCAGAGCCAACTACAGCTGGCAGTAAAAGTGTTTCAAAATGTACAGATTTCACTCAAAATAACTGAATCCACTTGTGATAAAGTGAACAAATATATTAAGCCTGCCTAAGAAATTTAGAATACTTTAGTGGAATTATCAAAGACAATTAAAGCAGCACTATAAAAGCAGACTAATATATTTGCTCAAACATGGTTGATCTCCAGTTAAAGAGGTCAAGTCACAAGCAATAGTTTTCAAAGAGGAACCATAATCTGTAGAAGTCCAGAACTTATTTATGTACAGGTACTGATTGAACAGATTTCCATCCAAGGGGTTGCAATCTCCTCAATGGTAGGGGGAGAAAGAAGATAGTAATTAAAAATATACTTAAAACATTGCAGATGCTGGAAATCAGAAATAAAAACAGTAAATGGTTAAGACACTCTGCAGGTCTTGCAGCAACTGCGGAGAAAGAAACAGAATCAATGCTGTAAGTCCAACATCTGCAGGACTGATTGGGACTGGAAAAATTGTGTTTATTTTGCTGTTGACAGACGGGATATTGAGCAGGTGGAATAGTTTGCAAGGCTGCTCAAAGCAAAAAAAAAGGGAGTAGCAAGAGAGATCTAAAATGAGCATATATGACTGTTGTGAAAAGGGAAAAAAAGTTCCACGCTACTGAGAGCAAAACCTACAAGATGCAGATGCAATCAGACGGGGATTGGGAATCAAAACGGAAGCCAGAAGAACTACTCTGAAGCTGTCAAGTTCAATGACGAATCCTTAAGATTATAAAATGCCAAAGTGGAAATTGAGGTGTTGCTCCTCTTGCTTTGTTGGAACACTAGCAGGTATAGGATGAAATTTGTTAGGATGGGAATAAGATAGTTTATTGAAATTACAAGCATTGTAAGGTCAGGGTCATTCTAGTGGACAGAATGGAGGTGTTCCACAAAGCAGTCACCTAATCAGTGTTTGTTGCTTTTCACCTCAAAGGAGGATTCATTCCTTGGCCCACCCATACCCTCATCCTCACTTTCCACCTCACCATCTCTGCATTCAAAGGATCATTCTCTACGATTTCCACTATGTCCGGCAGGACAACAGCATCAAACAAATCTTCCCCTATGCTCCATTATATGTATTCTGCAGGGATCCTTTCCTCAATGTCACCCTGGCCCACTTCTCCTTGACTTTGAACAGTTCCTCACTTTTCCATGAAATACAAGGTCCTCCCTGTCCAAGACCTTAACACAGTTTCCAGATGAAACAATCTTTTACTGAGAGCCATTGGTTTTTTGAAGTAACAAAGAGGATTGACAAGGGCAGAGCAGTGGATGCGATCTATGTGGACTTCTGCAAGGTGTTCAATAAGGTTCCTCACGGTAGACTGGTTAGCAAGATTAGATCACGTGGAATACAAAAAGAAATAGCCACTTGGATACAGAACTGGCTCGAAGATAGAAGAGAGAGGGCAATAGAGGAGGGTTGCTTTTCAGACTGGAGGTCTGTGACCAGTGGTGTGCCGCAAGGATCGATGCTGGGTCCATTTTTTTTGTCATTTATATAAATGATTTATATGTGAACATAGGAGGTATAGTTAGTAATCTTGCAGATAACACCAAA
Source organism: Chiloscyllium plagiosum (assembly GCF_004010195.1). NCBI lineage: Eukaryota > Metazoa > Chordata > Chondrichthyes > Orectolobiformes > Hemiscylliidae > Chiloscyllium > Chiloscyllium plagiosum. The sequence continues at coordinate 97,044,511 of NC_057710.1, read as the reverse complement.
ATTGGAAGTGTAGTGGACAGCGACGGTTACCTTAGAGTACCACAGGATCTTGATCATACAGGCCAATGGGCCAACGAGTGGCAGATGGAGTTTCATTTAGATAGCTCTATTTATTTTAATCTAACCTACTGTAATCTGCTTATCACAATGCAGTAGCTTTGACACTGGCAAGATGAAATGAAGTCTGGGAGACCACTTTGCTGAACACTTTGTTCTGCCTGTAAGAATGATCCCAAGTTCCAGTTGTTTACCATTTCAATGAATCACCATGTTCTCATGCTAATTTTTTGTTCCGGACTTGCTACCATGTTTCTATGATGCTTGTTGAAAGCTGGAAGGGTACCCAATTTTCTGTGCAGACACTTTACAGCCTCTATGACTCAACATTGAGTTCAACAACTTCACAGCATGATCTCTCTGTTGTCCATTTTTATTTTGCTGATTCGCCAAAAACCTGCTTTACTCTCAGCAGAGCAACCAATTTTACATCTCTACTCTATCATCATTAGCATTCCCTTGTTCTTTTGCTCTTGACACCTTCATCTTGTTCCTCCCCTCTTCTGTCAACAGCTTTAAAAATCACCATTTTTCAGCCCCGGTCAGTTCTGAAGAAATCATATCAGACTTGACATTAACTCTTTCTCTATCCACTCACGCTGCCAGGTCTGCTGAGTTGCTCGAGCAATTTCTTTAATTAAAACTATAGGTCACTTAAGAAAATACTTGATAAATAATTACTAAAGTATGGATTTTTCAATTTGACACTCCTCAATCTGATACAGTTAACAGTTCTCCCAGCTCCAAGTCAGACGACTGTAGGAGTCAAGAATCATTCAAGTCCTTTCATGCATAACCTAAGTTAATATTTGCATGCCACAGACAGTTATGAACTGCTGGAGATACAAACCTCTTATTTAAAATTGAACTTTCACTAATGGTTGGAGCGTACAGTAAAGATACCATAGCGCTATATGAAGGAGAGAATGTTTCCTCCATCTCCTGGGGCCAATAGCTTCAAAAACCACTCTAATACACAAAGAACTGTAGATGCTGGAAACCTATAATACAAAGTACTGAAAAAACGCAGTGCATTTGGCAGCATCTGCAGAGAGAAAAGCAGATTAACATTTCGAGTCCAGTGACCCTTCATCAGAAGGAAAATTCATGTTATCAAGTATCAAGCCTGGGTGGAATGAATCTCAAGATTAATGGCAAAATTAGATATGCCAAGGAGGCAGACTGAAAGGCTAGAAATACAACACAAACTTCCTCTTGTCTGCAAACTGATATTTCTAAGTATGAAAATCATAAACTGCAGCCAAGCATTGTAAAGTTACTGATATTGCTTAAAAACATGAACTTTCACTTGTGCATTTCACATCTCAAGGGGGCAGGGAAATATAATCCAGCCCATTATCATCATTCAACCGTCTTAAAGATCACAGGCTAAGTTAATTAAAATGTCAACAACAATGTCACAAAATGACAGCTACTCACCATAAGATCTAGAAGCAGAAATAGGCCATTTAGCTCATTGAGTCTATTCTGCAATTAAATGAAATAATGGCTAATCTGATAATCCTCAACTTTCCTGCCTTTCCCCTGTAACACTGGATACATTTACTAATTAAAAATCTGTATATCCTGGTCTTCAACAGACTTAACCACCCAGCATCTACAGCCCTCTGTGGTCAACAATTCTACAGATTTACTACCCTGAGAGAAGAAAATTCCTCATCTGTCATCCTTTCATTTTTCTAAATTCCAATGAGTAAAAGCGCAACCTTCCCCTTTCGTCAGAAGACAGTTCTTCGATATCCACCGGTCCAGCAATCTGGACTGCCTTCAATGCTGTTATCCACTTGCTTAGATAGGAGTTTCAAAACTGTTCACAGTATTGCAACTGAGGTCTGACTACAGCCTTCTAGTTTTAGCAAAGGCTACTTTTATACTCTGATCCCTTCGAAGTAAAGGCCAACATTCTATTTAAATTCATCATTACCCCTTCCCCATTGAACGTGAACGCTAACTTTTTGAAATTCCTACACAGGACTCCTAAATCCTTCTGTGCTCTTGCTATCTAAAGTTTTTCTCTGCTTAAATAATATTCAACTCCTCTATTCTTCCTGCTGTGGTGCATAACCTCACATTTCCCCACATTCTATTTCACTGGCCAAGTTTCTGCCCACTCGCTTAATCTGTTCATATTTCTCTGCAGTCTTTGTGGCATCCTCAACATTTGCCTTCCCACATATTTTTGTGTTATCCATAATCTCAACTGTAGCACATTCAGTTTCTTTATCCAAGTTATAAATTTATGTGGAAAACAATGTGGCCCCCGAACTGATCACAGGAGCACTCCAGTGGTAACAAGTTACCATCCTGAAAATGACCCGCTTACCCCAACTCTGTCTTTTATTAGTTAGCCAATCCACTATCCATATAAATATACAGCTTCCAACAATTAAGGAGTTTAATGTGTGGCACTGCACCAAACACCTTCTGGAAATCTAAACTTATTACATCGACAACTTCCCCTTCATCTATCCTGCTTGTTATTTTCTCATGGCATTCAAGTAAATTTGTCACGCATAATTTGCTCACTGAAAAATAGTTTGGCTTCAACCAGAAAGGTTAAATGTACAGCCTTGATCCAGACATGGAATCTGAAGTGCTACAATGTGCTTGAGCAAATGTTAAAATGCTGTTCAAGTTTTGGTTGAGCTTTAATAGAATAGAGGGGGAAACCAAGAACAGGGAGATTGGATTGAAAGTGCAGAAATGAGAATGATCTTGAAGACAACAATTTCAGAGTGTCTACTGTCAAGGTTTTTTTTGTGTAACACATTGGAAGTGATTCTGTTCTTCCCATTTATAGCTCCTCCGGACCCATCTCTTGCTTCTTTACTTTCCCGTTCACCACCTTCTTTAGCTTTGTATTCTTGCATTTGATCATTTAATCTCTTCAGCCTTCCAAAGAATTACAGATATTCACTTTTGTTCTTACATCCACCACCTCTTCCTGTCATGGCATTTGTTCAAAACCTGTTTGCTTCAAGTGTTTTCAGTTCTTGCGAAAGGCCATTAAACTGAATAAGCTATCCGATAATCTATTTTCTGTTATTTGGGTTTCATTCCATAACTTTGTAAATAATTTGTTTTTTTGCTTTTCAGCTTCCACAGCATTTTGCTTTTAGAGTCATAGGGATGTACAGCACGACAACAGATGTTTAAAACTTGGCAGTCAAATCAGCTAATTCACTCCGAGAATATCCACTATACACTGACCTAAACAAATAACAAAGTTACAGTCTGGGCTACCTGCTTAAGAATGTTTGAGGGGTCGGGCCTAATCCATAACAGAGTGGGGGCTCTTTGCGGGACTTAAACAGCGAGTGGTAAGTGTTAGCGTCTTTTATTTTGGGCATTGATTTGGTTGGTTTAAACAGTACTCAGATAGCAATGGCTCTTTCAGCCACCAAAGAGGTTCTGGAAGTGGAAGAAATGACCTCGAGGGTTTTACAAAAGGCAAATAAGACCAAGCTGTGGGAATTAGTTGACAAGCTGGACGTGAAGTTACCTCCTAACGTGAGGAAAGATATGATTACAGCAATAACTCAGCATTGAAATTGGCTGGAAACACCATCAGGATCTGTAGAGATGGCAAAAATTCAATTGCAAATGAAACAGCTTGAGTTAGAGGCAAGAGATTGGCAAAGGGCAGCAGAAATGAAACCGTTTGAGTTACAATTGAAAACAGAAGAGAAAAAAAAAGAGGGAGTTTGAACTTCAGAAAATGACACTTGGAAAGGGAAGTCAGCTTAAAAGGATGGAGATGAATGCTGATGATTCTGAGCTGGTTCATAAGACATGGTTTGGCTTCCAGAATCCATTTCAGTCCATAAGGGATAGAAATTAAGAAAAAGAGAGAAATCCTTAAGTGGAAAGGAAAAGGTAGATCTCGGTGAAGACCATAATGATAACTTACCACAGGGTAAAAAGGAAACCCCTGAAGAGGGCAAAAAGAAAAAGCTCGTGTTTTCACTGCAATAAAGTGGAGTGCAATGAAATCAGAGTGTTGGTGGACTAGGAAAAAGCCAGATGTAAGAAAACAGGAAAAGTCTGGGAGTTTTGTTCGAATGGTAACAGAAAGCACAGTGGAAGCTAGAAAGCTGCATCAGAGTGCAAAGGGGATCAGAGGTTGGTTAAGGAGGAATACCCAGATCTGTTTAGAAAATATATCTGCAAAAGTAAAGTTTATTCACATAGGCCAGGAGAAGCAGGTAAAGAGGTTACACTATTAAGGGACACAGGATCCACTCGGTCTGTGATGCTGAAGGATGAGGAGATATATACTGAAGGACTATTGCCAGAAAAGGTACTGGTAACAGGAATTCATGGAAAGACAAAAAATTCTCAATTATGTAAGGTGAGGCTAGGGTGTCCAGAAGAGAGTGGAAAATTTGTGGTAGGAGTACTGGACAAACTTTCAGCTCCAGGAATACAATTTGTACTCTCAAATGATATAGTTGATTCATCTGGTAGATGTGCTGTCTACTGTCGTTGAAAAGTCTGTGGAGACTCAGGCAACTGAAGCAATGCAGGATTTTTACCCTGGAATCTTCCCTGATTGTGTAGTAATGAGGTCACAGAGTCACCAGTTGAAACAGAAAAGATCAAAGGGTACAAATAAGGAAGCTGAAGTGGCATTAGCAGAGACTGTATTCAATCAGATAGTTGAAAATAAACAGGAGCAAATAGGTAATCATGCAGATATCTTTAGCTCTGCAAAACGCATTGAGTTACAGCAGAAAGGTGAAAATTTAAAGCAGTTGTACCAAAAAGCAAATACAAAGCAAGAATCTGAATGTATCCTTGAGTATTATTACCTGAAAAATGATGCCTTATAATGAGGAAATGGAGACCATCACATATTCAAGCAGATGAGAAATGGGCAGAAATTCATCAAACTGTCTTGTCAGCGAGGTAGAGAAAGGAGGTGTTGCGAGTGGTGTATGAGCTATCACTTGGAGGTCATTTAGGAGTGAGGAAAACACAGGCTAAAATAAAAAGACATTTCTACTGGCCCGGACTGCATGAGGATGTATTGAATTTTGCCAGATGTGTCACACGTCAGGTAATTGGAAAACCACAGGCTGTAATAAAATCTGTACTTGTAATACCTATTCAAGCATTTGCGGAACCTTTTACAAGAGTCTTAATTGATTGCGTAGGTTCCCTACCTCGAACAAAAAGTGGGAATCAGTATTTGTTAGCAATAATGGATGTGTCAACTAGACTTCCAGAGGTCATTTCATTATACAATATCATAGCTAAAAGGATTGTAGAGGAATTACTCAAATTACCACTACTAAATATGGAATACCGACAGAGATAGAGTCAAATCAAGGATCAAACTTCACATCAAAACTATTCAAGCAAGTGATGAATAGCTAAGCCATAAAACAATTCAAATCTACTGTGTGCCATCCAGATTTGCAGAGGTGGCATCAAACATTAAAATATCATGTTGAAGGCTTTTAGTCATGACGATCCAGATGATTAGGATAAGGGAATCCCGTTTGTGCTTTTTGCAATCAGAGATGCACCAAATGAGCCGACCAAATTCAGTCCATTTGAATTAGTTTTTGGGCATAAAGTGAGAGGACCATTAAAATTGATTAAGGAGTAGTTAGTAAGTCAGAATTCAGAGACTACGCAATTGGACTGTGTGTCAAATTTTAGAGAATGATTGAACAGAGCTGGGGAGTTGGCTGGACAGCATTTTAAATATTGCAGCATGCAATGAGACCGGAAGCAGACAAGAGATCAAAAATGTAGAATTTTGTTATTGGGAATAAGGCATTAATGTTACTTCCAGTAATAGGTGAACCTTTAAAAGCAAGTTTTAGTGGACCTTATCAAATTGAAAGAATTGAGAGTAAGGTGAACTACTTGATAGGGACTCCAGACAGGAAGAAATCTCAGTGTCTCATGTGAATATGCTCAAAAGGTATTTTGACAGAGAAAGCAAGTAGGAGGAGGTGGTGTTAATGATTACAAGACAGAAGGAAGAACCAAGTTCAGAGGACTCGGAATTGGATATTCCTCAAATCAAAGTGGACAATGAGGAAGTTGCCAAAAATTGGGATAAATTACTGAGAAAAATCGAAATGATCTGAAAGAGTTTTTTCTATCCCATGAGCAGATATGCAAAAATATACTGGGAAGTACTAACCTAATAATATATGATGTAGTTATAGGAGATGCTGTTTCGATTAAGCAACATCCTTATAGGCATAACCCTCTAAAATTGACAGGTTCAGAAGGAGATTGAACACATGCTCCAAGATGACATAATCAAAGTGAGTCACAGTGACTGGAGCTCACCTCTAGTAATGGTGTCAAAACTAGATGGCACCCAACGGTTATGTGTGGACTATTGCAAACTCAATGCAGTTAAAATAATGGATGCATGTCCAATTCTGCTGTTGGATGACTGTGTTGAAAAGTTGGGATAAACAACTTATCATTTCTCAGTTAGATCTGCTCAGATGCTACCGGCAAGTACCGGCAAGCAATATTGGCTTTCATAACACCAAACAGACCGTATCAGTTTAAAGTCATGCCATCACGAAAAACACTCCGGCCACATTTCAGAGACTAACCAATAAGGTCATTGCCAGATTACCCAACTGTGTGGTGTACATTGATGATCTGGTGAAATTTAGTTGCTCAAGGAAACATCTACAACATTTATCAGACTTGTTCGATCTATTCTGGAAGGCAGGCTTGGTGATAAACGTTGCTAAAAGTGAATTTACCAAAGCCCAAGTCACCTTCCTGGGTCAAGTAATTGGACACGAACAAATAGTCCCACAGGATGTGAAAACAAAAGTAACTGGTGAATTTCCCATACCATCGACAAAAAGAGCAGTACTACTGTTCCTGGGATCGAGTGGATTTTATCAAAAGCTTGTGCCGAATTTCAGCAGTATGGCTGCTGCATTCACTGAATTGCTAAAAAAGAGGCACAAGTTTCAGTGGACAGCGGACTGTCAGAAGGTATTTGATAGTCTGTGTTAACCACTGCACCGATATTACCCACACCTGATTATACAAAACCTTTCAAGGTGGCTATCGATGAGAGTGTTGGTGCTGTGCTCCTGCAGAAAGATGACGAGAAGATAGGTATTTCTCCAGGATGTTGAACAGTCATTAGCAGAAATATTCGACGGTTGAGAAAGAGGCTTTGAGCTTGGTGTTGGCACTACAACATTTCACTGTTTATATTACCAACAACACATCTGAGATAATCATTTACACTAATCATAACCCATTGAAATTTGTGGAGAAATTTAAGGACAAAAATGCCAGAGCCTGTTGTTATAGCCATTCGATTTGAAGATTGTGACATGGGAGGTTGAGAAAACGTGATTGCTGATGCATTATTGAGACTCGAATGAGAGGTGGAGGCATTCGGTGGTGAGAACTGCAGACTGAATCCGAAGGTAGTCGTGCATCCTTATAGTCAGTGAATGGATGTGTGTGTTTTAGGGTATTAATCACTAGCTTTTGGGATTTTGAAAAATGAAGCCAGCTTTGGATATTGATGGTTCTTTTTTTTTTAAGGGCAGAGGTGTCACAATGCTGGCATTTTTACAAGGTTACTATGCCCTTAAGTGTTTTTTCCCCAGAGAGAGGGTAATTGGCCAGGCTCCAACTAGGCTGGGTTTGAAAGATTTACTGGGGCCCTAACAAATAATGTCTCTGGCCTAAGGCTTTCACGTCTTTTTTTAAAAAAAGTATAGTCAAAGAGGAGTGACTAGCTAGCTGTGTAGCTCGCCTTCATTTGGATTTGAGTTTTCGATTCAGTTCAGAAGCAGTGTGTGTGAAGAAAAGGCTGCTGAGGCAAATCCAGCCGGGTACTCACTCTCTCCCTAACTGCAAGCCTGTAAGCCCTGGTTTGTTTCACTTTTACATTTTGTGCTAAGGGATGTGTTTACTGGGACTGTTACAAGTACTTTCGGAACAGCATTGTTAAGTTGGGATAGTCTGTCGAGCTTTCGGATAGGATAAGCTATCTGGTATTCTATTTTCTGTTCTTTGTGTTTCATTCCATAATTTTGTTAATAAATTCTGTTTGTTTAAAACTTGGCAGTCCAATCAGCTAATTCACTCTGGGAATATCCACTATATACTTACCTAAACAAGTAGCAAAGTTATGGGCTGGGCTACCTGCTTAACAATGTTTTGAGGAGTCAGGCCTGGTCCATAACACAATGCATTCCAGATTCCTACAACCCTCTGACTTTAACATTTTTCTTCAAATCCCCTCTAAACCCCCTGCTCACCACTTAAAAATTAAACTCCCTCATTAGTGGCCCTTCAACTAAGGAGAACACAGCTGCTTCCTATCCACCCTGTCTATGCCCCTCATAACCTGATAACGACTCAAGTCAAGTGCCCATCAGCCTTGTCTGCTCCACAGAAAATCACCCAAGCCAATTAAGTTTCTCTCCATTGCTGAAGTGCGCAATCCCAGGCAACATCCTAGCGAAAACAACAAAAAATGCTGGAGATCACAGTGGGTCGGTTTTTCATCACAGCTGAAGAGAAGTGTGGAATGTACAGTTTTTATGCCACGGGGTGGGGGAGTGGGGTGGGTGAAGGGTGCTGATGCAGAAAAGGTGTTGATAGTTCCAATTAAGTGATTCTCAAATTCCAATCACTATAGTGAGGTACCCAGAACAGTAATGCAGCTGTGGCCTAACCAAAGTTCAGCTCTAACCTCCCTGCTTTTATAATCTATCCCATAACTTAGAAATCACAAACATCCTGTATGCCTTATTAACCACTCTATTAGCCTGCCATCTTCAGAGATCTGTGGAGAACCTCAGGATCTCTGTTCCTGACCTTCCTAGTATTCTACCATTCACTGAGTACTCCCTTATCTTATTTTTTTTTACCAAAGTGCATAATCTCTCACTTTTCAGGGTTAAATTCTGTCACTAATATTCCTATCCAACCAACCTGTCAATATGTTGTAACCTAAGACTTTCTTCTTCACTATTACCATTCTGCCAATCTTCCTATCATCCACAAATTCATTGATCATTTCCCACATCCTCCCCCACCCCTATTCTCACCAATATCATGAATGATAAGGGATGCAGCACTAATTCTGGTGGTATCCCACTGGACAATGATCTCCAGTTATAATTAGCCTTCTATTTATCATCCTCTGTCTCCTACCCCAAAGCTAATTTTGGATCCAACTTGCCAAGTTATCCTGGATCTCATGTGCATTTACCTTCTTTATCAGTCTCCCATTTGGGACTTCGTCAAAGGCTTTGCTGAAATCTATATCAACTAGATTAACTGCCCTACCATCATTATACACCTGATCATCTCCTCGAAAGATTCTATCTAATTTGTTAGTCACAATCTCCCTCTGATAAGCCATGTTGATGATCTCCAATTAAACCTTGTCTTCTCTAAATGGACATGGAGGTGCTGGTGTTGGACTGGGGTGGACAAGGTCAGAAGTCAGGCAACACCACATTATTGTCCAACAGGCTTATTTGAAATCATAAGCTTTTGGAGCACTCCAAAAGTTTGAGATTTCAAATAAACCTGTTGGACTATAATCTGGCGTCGCCTGACTTCTGACCTTCTCTAAATACGGCTTAATTTCAGCTTCCAGAATTTTCTCCAATAGATCCTCTATCACTGATGAGAGATCCACTGGTGTGTAATTCCCTGATTTATCTCTACCACTCTTCTTGAAAAGGGAACCACATCAGCTGTTCTCCAGTCCTGTGGCACCTCCCCAAGGCCAGAAAGGAATTAAAAATTTGAGTTAGAATCATTGTAATTTTCACCCTCGCCTCTTTCTGCAGTCTGGGATACAACTCCTCCGGATCTGGTAATCTGTCCACTTTTAAGTCTGTCAGCACTTCCAATAGCTTCGCGGTCCAATTTTCAATCTTAACAATTTCACAGTCCGTCTTCCCAAATTCTGTACCTACATCATCCTCCTCCTGAGTGAAAATGGATGTGAAGTTTTCACATCTGTTTAACACTCTACCAATGTCCTCCCCCTTTGTCCTTAATGGGCCCTACTCTGTCCCTGGTTATTCTCTTCCCATTGTGGCACATTGTATAGGCAGTGGTGCAACAACAAACATTCAAAATATACAGGCAACTTGGCAAAAGGATCATCAGGTACTTAAACAAGCAGCTTTTCTTTCAGTGTACAAACAGAAGATGACTGTACCTGGTGACAGAAAACTGAACTTCAATCACATAAAATCACTTTATATTATCGGTGATGAGAGAATTGAGAAAGCAGAGATGAAGAACAAAGAATAATCTTACCACTTTCCCACCATTCGAGATATCTACCTTCATATAATTATGGCCTCTTCAGTACCCTGATTTTAAATGCTCCAAGATTAATGGCCATGTCTTCTGATGCCTTGGTCTTCGGTTCTGAAACTTCCCCTCTAAACCTTTCTGCTTCTCTATTTCTCTTTTTTCCTTTAATTGAATCTACATTCCCTGAAGTTTAGATGGAAGGTAGTCTCATAAGAGATAACAGATTCTGAAAGAGTTTGACAGGGTATATGCTGATCGTTTTAGAATTCCTGACCAACAAAAACACAGTCTTAGAATAAGAGGCTGATCATTTAGGGCTGAGGAGAGAAATTATTTCACTCAAAAGAGGCAAAACATCTATGGAATTTTCCATCCCAGAGAACTGTGGATTCTCCATCATTTAACAATTCAAGGTAGATAGATTTTTGATCTCTTGGGGAACCAAGGGATATGGGAGCAAGCAAGAAGGTGAGGTTGAAGGTCAAGAATGGCTGTACTAAATGGCAAAGTCAAAGATATGTAGTTGAAAAGTGCTCCCACTCGTGTCCTTAAAGGGACTCTTAAAAACTTCCCTCTTTGACCAAGCTTTTGCCCTAATCTCACCCTAATGAGCGCAGTGTCAAGTTTTGTTTTATATTTCTTCTGTTATAATTACCTTATCTTTTTCTGTTCAGTTAAGTCACCCTCACTGACCAACATGGCCGATAGCAGCCGGAGTGTGGAATTCGCAGATTTGGATTGGTTGTTCTTCATCCCTAACAACCACCGTACCAAAAGCTTAATGGCTTGAACCTAATGAAAAACATTGAAGTTACTGCATTACATATTCACAACTGTTTCTAAATGAACAATTTTTCAAATATAGACAACCACCAGTAGACATTTCACTTGTTGTGCATGTAGTCAGAACTGATTAAAATATAAAGTAGCATCTACTTAGGAATATTTTTATTGTTATACATGAATGCAGAGACAAGCACGTTTTAAGAAAATGAAGCTTTTCAAGTCTTAAACTAGTAAAAGCCAGCATAGTTATAGTTTCTAAGTAGGCGCCACAGAGTTTTACAATGTGGCAAGAGGCTCTTCAGCACATTGCACCTGCGCCAGTCATCAAGCACCTATCTACTGCCATTTTCCAGAACCTGGCCATGAGCACTGTATGTTATGACACTTCAAGGGATCATATAGTGTTTTTTTTTAAAAAAAGTTTTGATGATTCCTGTATCTCACACCATTTCAAGCAGAGTTCTACCTGGAGTGATAAAAATATTTTTACCGAATCCCCTTTAAACCTTCTGCCCATCACTTGAAATCGACATCCTCCACTTATTAAACCGTCTAATAAGGGAAGAGGTTCTTCCAATCTATGTCTCTCAATTTTGTACATCTCAATTCGGTCCTCCCAGCAATCTTACCTGCTCTAAGGAAAATAATTCCAGCCTATCTAGTCCTTCTGCATAGCTAAAACGCTTCAACTTAGGTAACATCTTGGTCATTTTCTTCGTAACCTTCTCTTGTGCAATCACACCCTACTTATAGTGTGGCAACCAGAACTGCACACAATACTCCAGCTGTAGCCTAAGTAACATGTAATACTGCTCCATTACAAGTTCCCTGCTGATGTATTCAATGCCTTGACTAATAAAGGCAAGTATTCTTAGCCACGTGACATGCTGTTTGAGGATCATGCACACCAAGGTCATCGTGATCCTCTGAACTCCATATTCATCAAAAACACCCTGGCCTTGTTAGTTCTCACAAAATACATCACTTCTCATTTGTCAGAACCAAACTTCATTTGTCACTGTCCTGCCCTTCTAACCAGCCCCCAGATATCCTGTCATCTAAGGCCTTTCTCCTCGTTATTTACCACATCACCAATTTTCATGTCATCTGTGAGCTTACTAACGTATCCTCTAACATTCATGTTTCGAGTGTTACGCATGCTACAAACAGCAAAGGACCCAGCACCAAACTGTGAATGTATCATTTGGTTCGGAGTTCGAGACACAAAAACACTCTTCAAACATCACCCTCTGCCTCTTTCCACTAAGTCACTTTTGGATCTAATTTGCCAAATTGCTCTGGATCCCATGGGCTAATACCGCCTTGGTCCCATGCAGACTTCATTCAATGTACATCTTCATCCACACATCTAGTCATCTTTTCAAAAAACGTATTCAAGCTTGTCATGCATGATGTTCCTCTTGATAAAGCAATACTACTACCTTGATTAATCCTCATATCTCCAAGCAGAAATTAATCATTTCCGTCATAACTTTTCTTGGTCATTTCTCTACCACTGACATTAGACTCATTCGCTAAATTTCCCTGGTTTATCTATACCACATTTCTTAAATTATGGTCCACATTAACTATCATCTAGTTCTCTGGAACCCTCCCACGACCAGAGGGGACCTAAACATTTATGTCAAAGACCATTTAATCTTCTCTTCAATGCCTCCCATATCCAGCGTGTCTGTGGTCTGAGGACTCATCCAATTTTAAGGCCACTCACCACCCCACCCTCCAACTCCAATCTCTGACCACCAACCCACCCACGCACCTGCCCCCCTCACACACACACACAAAAGTACTCACTGCCTTCTTCCCTGATTTCTATCCCTACACGTTTTCTCTTATACTTATTCACAGGTACTTACTTAAAACCTCATTTACATCTTTTGACTCCACCCACAGTTTGACATTTAGGTTCTCTAACAGACCTACTCTTTCCCTGGTTATCCATTTGCCCCTAATATACTTATTAAAGGACACTAAATTTTCCTTTATTTTACTCACCAGTGTTTTCTTGTGCCACCTCTTTACTGTGCTGAAATCTTTTCTTAGTAACCCCTTGAAGCTTCCATTGGCCCTTTCTGGTGTTCTGAGCCCTCAGTCTGTACCACAACTGTTTTTTTTTCCCCTTATCCAATCCTGTATAATCCACAGTATCCAGGATTCCTTGGTTTTGGTCCTACTGATTACCTTTATAGGGTCATGTGGGTCCTGTACTTCCACTATTTCCTCCTTGAAAGGCTTTAATGTAAATTCTTCTCCAAGCAGCTGCTCCCAGTCCACTCTGGTCAGATCCCATTTTATCATACTAAAATTGGGCTTTTTCCCCAATTTAGAAGCTTTATTTCTGGTCCATCTTTGTCCTTCTATATGACATCTTAAATCTTACTGAGTTATTGTCTCTATCGTCGAAATGCTCCCACACACTTACTTCTGCCAGTTGCCTTTGTTTCTTAAAACTAAACAACCCCATGTCATGTAGGACTTTACTTTTAAAAGCTCTCCACTTTAAGAAATTCTGTCCCTCTCCCACTAAGCCATTTACACTTTGTCTATCCCATTTAATATTACAAAAATTCCCTATTATTTTACACGTCGTTGAAATTTGTCTACAATCTGCCCATTTATCTCTTCTTGATTGGTTGTGAGGTCTATAATGCATTCCTAACAATGTAGCTGTAACAAAAGTTCCACGCATATGGCCTCAATTGAGGAGCCTTCCAAGATCTCAACTCTTCTAACTGCAGCAATTGACATTTTAATCACTACTGTAACACTACCTTCTCTGTTACACTCCTCCTTGTCTTGCCTGAAAACGCCATATCCCAGACATTGAGCTGCCTCTTAACACATAACACATCTTCATGATAGCATAGATGTGTTAATCAGCACCGTAACTCATCTGCCTTACTTGCAAGGCTCGTCATATGGAACTCGAATTTGTAACTCACTCACTCTCCACAGATGGTGAGAGACCTACTCGTTTCCCTAGCACTTTGTTTTTCACTTCAGATTTCCAGCATCCACAGAATTTTGACTTTATATTAACACGGCTATAAGTTAATGTTTCAGCCTACAGTACCTTAGCGAGCACCTCTGGAGAGACTTCTTCATTTGGAGTCCACAATTTACCATTTTTCCCTCCAGGAAACTACAGAAATGAGACGCTAATTATTTGTACGTAGAGAACAGATGAAAGAAATCTGGTCAATAAGCAATTTCTTGCTAGCTGGTGATACAATCATTCCGGGACATTATTCCTATCCCTGATAAAGACTCAATATATAACTCAGCAACTTTTACTAAATATAATACTTACAAGAAGTCCCTTTATAACAAGTGCACTACAGCATCCTGTTCTAAAGATGGTCATCTATGATGGGTGCTGTTTCCAAATGAAGCATCTTACCCAAGTGACCATTACTCACAAGAGCATAGAAACTAGAAGCAATATTAGGTATTTGACCCTTTCAGTCTCTTTTGTCATTCAATACGATCGTGGTTGATCCTCTAATTCATGCCATATTCTAGCTTTCTCCTCGTACTCCTTGATTCTCGTCAACGGGAACAGTTGTTTTCTTTCCACTCTGTCTACATCACTTATAATTGTTCAACACCATAAGACATAGGAAAGAATACAAACAAATTCATTTGACTACTCAACTTTATTCTATCATTGAAATGTTGTTTATTGCTCATTATTTTCTTGTCACGCCATAAGATTATTACTATTGTGACAAATCACATATCATAAGGAAGACATCTATATACAGGTAAACAGTCGATAAACTTTTCAAATTTACTCTAGGATCACATCTCAGCATTGGTTGATATATCAAGTGTAGGTTTACTCGGACAACTAAACACGGGTCTAAATTTGTAAGCATTTCTCTAGGATATTTGCTAAGCAACCTGATACAAATATCTCATAAAAGCCTGTCAGAAGAGGTTTTTTTCCAGTCTATAATTCCACGACATTTGTAAAAATCAAACATATCCTTCTCAAAAACTGTTTGAGAGTTAGATGATGGGCCCTAAGTTTCCTCGGATGTCCTCCCATCATGTTTCACTTTGATGGAGGTGCTGCAGCAACTGCACGTAAATGAATAAATATTATACTCACTATAACAAAGTTAACAATGTCATGGTAGAAAGTCTGAAGAAATTCATTTTTTTTTCTTTCTGGACGATCAATTAACAAGTGAAGTTAACCATTGAGTAAGTCAACTGAAATAAAAACCCCAAATTAAGATGAGGAAAGCACACCTGAATTTAATATGGTGGGACATTTTTAGCCTCTGTGACAAACAGCGAGCCACATATTTCATAATTTAGATTCCAGTAGTGTTTTAAGATCAAAATGAAGAAAGCCATCATGACCATGGTAGACAAAGAAAAAAAACATCAGTTCAGTAACATCATAAAAATAAGTTAGGAAACCAAATGCACAAACCTGACATACCCTGTCATTCATAAGTAAATCTTTGACAATAAAATTTGCAACCACTGATTTCATTGGAGATGCAAACTGATCTGGGGCCAACATAGCAATGTGTCCGAGGGAGACGAGCGGCGTTATCAGCTGTTCTGGGGTGTCAGCATTTAGGCTTTTGCTTAGTGGCTGGAGAAAACAAAATGTAAATGGAAAGAATTTACAAAAATGTTAAACTTCAGAAAACATGGATTGAACAGTTCACTGAATGTGTAGTATTTGATTCCAGTTTTAAATTTTCAATGAAGCCAGAAAGATGTTTGCAATAATTTCAGCAGTTCAGATCTTAAATGAGACAAAATTCTTTCCATTACCGACAAGTTATTGACATTTTCAAATAGCAATATATAAATTCAGACAATGCTCGATCTCATTATTTCTTGTAGAAACTATTTATTGTCTTAAAACTTAAATGCTATATCAAAGACCTGAAAGCTAACTTTGATCTTTCAAAAGATGTGACTAATTACAGCTCATATCAACAGATAATGAAGAAGTGGTCTATAGGTAAAATAATTACTTAGACCAAAAGAAAACAGAAAATTGTATTTTGGTCTTGATGAAATGTCAATCACCACCCAGCAGAAAACCAACCAACCTTATTTCAGTGAAGTCTGGGGTCAAACAAGGCTGCGTCATTGCACCAATTTCTTCTCCAATTTCCTTGCTGCAATATTCCATCTTACCTCCAGCAAATTACCCAAACGCATGGAGATAATCTATGGAACAAACAGCGAAGCTACACTGCCTTCAATCCAAAACCAAAACCACTCCAGCCTCAGTCATAGAACTGCAGAATGTGATGACTTAAGTGCCTGCACATTCAAGAAAGGAGCTGCAACTCATTGTTGACTCCTGTTCTTAAGTACATGGCCTTACACTAAGCATTCAGAAATCCTCTTTCAACCAACTCCACAGCACAAATGCCAGTGAACTTATTGGGCAGCTCATAACCAAATTTCCTCCTCAGTTTGCTTAGTCTTCCACAGGCTAAAACAGCACGCCTTGCATTGGCTTCCACTTGTGGAAACGACTGCTATGGCAAAGGCCTTGGAGGTCCACATATTGCAAAATTATATTATACTGAACGTTGCTTAGAACCCACAATTAGAATAGAAGCAAACTATCCTCAATCCTGAGGGACTACCTAAGAATTGATGATCAGCACCCTGCATCAACTCAATGCTGTCAAACAATTCACTACTAATGCAGTCAGTTGGTCACACTGTTCATGGTTTAAACAAAGAATAATTGAACAACAAAACTGAGCTTACATACCTCAAAGATCTGTGCCAACTGTACTTCTTTGTTTGTGAAAATGGCATGAATGCAGTGTACAGCTTGCTTAGCCTGGCGAGGGGTACCTCTTTTTGCTTTCTGATGCAGAATGGGAATGAGGGTGCTGCAACAAGAATAATCAAATTACGTTATTAACAAATACATTTTTGTTCGATCAAATTCAGAGTTTTTAAAATTTCTATTGCACATTTTAGTTTTCTTTACTTATATTAGTCATATCCTCCTAACAACGTTAACTTTATATAAATTCAAAATGGTCTACTTCATTCCATACGTAAACTTAAACAAGTAATTAGACACAGAAATAAAATATAAAGTAGAATCATAGACTGATACAGCAAACAGGTAGATCATTAGTATTATACCATTTCTGCAAAATTCCTTTTCCCTTGCTTTACCTACAGTCTTTTAAGTATTTCCCTACAAATATATGTTCAATTTGCTTTTGAAAATCATTGCTCCACTACCCATTCAGACATTACAGGTTGCAACAAATTGCTGCTTTATAATTCTCATCTTACCTCTGTCTTTTGCCAATAACTGAATTTGTTTCTTCTGGTGTTGAAAAATGCTTCTTCAGCAAAACATTTTGAAGGCCTTTTTAAAATCTTTCTTACATTTTCAACTCTCAGGAAAACCATCCCTGCTTCTTTCGTCTCTAACTGAAGGCCTACATCCCTGATTACATTCTAATAAATTCCATCTGAATATCGGAAAAGCCCGACATACTTATTCATGTGCTTTGCTAAGGATTGGAAACAATAATCCAGCTGGAGCTGAAGCAGTGATTTCCAAAGGTTAAGCACATCTTCCTTGTCTTTGGACTTGATTCTTTCGGAAGTAAAACACTGCTCTTGTTCCCACTTTAAAATTGGACCATTTAGTTTATACTGGCTCTCCTTTCTCTTCCTTCCAAAATACATCTCCTCACATGTATATAAGAGACTCATGGTTTTAGAAAGGGAGAGCTGACAGGAAACAGTGAGTAGAAATAAAACAATTTTTTTTAGAATGGAAGGCTTGGAGGATACCAAAAGGATCGGGGCTTGGGACCCAGCTATTCCCAATACACATCATATATTTGGTTGAAAGGCTCAAATGCAATATGCCAGTCTGCCGTTTCTACGATTTCCACCTCTGCCAGGAAAACACTTGGCTTTCAGGTGAAATGGTAAAACATGCAAATTGCACATGACAGACCGAATGGACCAATTACTGAACCAGGTTATCTGTGTGTTTTACACATTGCCATGCAAACATAAAATACTTCAGTACTATAGAAGGATAGTGCCTATCAGCAGGTAGTGTTCAGCCTAAATCCAACAACTGCATTTATAAATCATTCCCTATGTCAGCTGTATTTGTTATCAACACCACCGCTAGGTGGAACAGTGACGGTGCATGCGCAGTGACACAGGTTTGAAGTGCTACATAACTGCAAAGGTATGGAACTGCAGCTGCCAGGAAGAAAGTTGGAACTGCATATGAAATGAGTTTGTAGATTTGGTTCAATTTAAAACTGACACCTGAGCAGTCAGCCAGG
Organism: Chiloscyllium plagiosum; assembly: GCF_004010195.1. Taxonomy (NCBI): domain Eukaryota; kingdom Metazoa; phylum Chordata; class Chondrichthyes; order Orectolobiformes; family Hemiscylliidae; genus Chiloscyllium; species Chiloscyllium plagiosum. The sequence continues at coordinate 97,025,999 of NC_057710.1, read as the reverse complement.
CGAGAAATGGCTCCCAGGCTGTGGATAGTAAGAGTGACAGGAACAACAGTTGTGACAGCAACAGTGGTGCGACCAGTCAACTTTTGACTGTATTTAAGACAGAAATATCATTGCTTGTTTTCACTGTTTCAAAGCTGTCTTGCTTATTTCCTATGATAAGGTGGACAGTACCTTGTGGCAAAATGAGTGCAACTCGAATAATGAATCTTCCCACTCCTCATGCACGAGAAATACTCCTACATATCCATGCATGCCAAAGATTGCCATCTTTGCTTTCAGGTCAATTGCATCATTTGATGTCACTGGGTTTTTAAGAAGAGCATGTGATTTTTTTTCAAAATGTAGTTTTGTCCTTTATTACTAAACTTGCAGGAGGTTCTGGTCCAAGGTTGAAGGTTCACAGTTGCTTGTAAAAAGTATTATGTAGGACTTGAGCCTGGCTAAGTAACTGGAAAATAGCACCAACAGATTCAGGCGTGGCCGAGAAAGGAAATAGGTAAGATGCACTTCAGGGAATAACCAAAAGTTGAAAAAGGATAACAAAAAGGTCTCTTTTATATCTTTCCCCTCTCACCTTAAACCTATGCCTTCTAGCTCTGGACTTCCCCACTCCAAGGGAAGAGACTTTGTCTATTTATCCTATCCATGTCCCTCATGATTTTATAAACCTCTAAGGTCACCCTTCAGCCTCCGATGCTCCAGAGAAAACAGTCCTAGCCTTTTCAACCTATCCCCATAGCTCAAATCCTCCAACTCTGGCAACATCCTTGTAAATCTTTTCTGAACCCTTTAAAGTTTCACACATCTTTCCGATAGGAAGGAGACCAGAAATGCACACAATATTGGGTAAATATATGGAATGAGCTGCCAGAGGAAATGGTGGAGGCTAGTACGATTGCAACATTTAAAAGGCATCTGGATGGGTATATGAATAGGAAGGGTTTGGAGGGATATGGGCCGTGTGCTGGCAGGTGGGACTAGATTGGGTTGGGATATCTGGTCAGCATGGACGAGTTGGGCAAAGGGTCTGTTTCCGTGCTGTGCATCTCTATGACTTGAAAAGATGAAAGTGACTACACAATGGAAAACAGTATATATGACAATTAATGGTTGACACTTTACAGGAACAGTCTTTTTTTGTTTTTGCGTTATAGGCATGACTGGGAAGGCCAGCATTTCTTGCCCATCCCAACTACCCTTGAGTGAATTGGCGAGGCTATTTCAAAAAGTATTTGAACAGTCAATCACAATACTGTGGCTCTACAGTCACTTGTAAACTAAAACAGTTAGTAAGTACAATTTCTTCCCTGAAGGAAATTTATTAATCAAATGAGTCTTTATGATAATTGACAATAGTTACATTGCTGCAATTAGCTTTCAATATTCAAGTTTACTGAATTCAAATGTTACAAGCTGCCACTGGAATTTGAACCCATTCTCCCAGAACAATAGCCTGGACGTTTAGATCACTCGTCCAAAGATATTACCACAATGTCACTGTTTATCGAGAGAGAGAGAGAGAGAGAGAGAGAGAGAGAGAGAGATAGGAGGACAGTATGATTGGAGTAGAACTGGGTCGAGGACGCCCAAGACTCTGTTTCAACATTGCAATTGCTGCCAATGACTTCTCCAGTTCTTTACTCAAAGCATCCTTCCACCTTACCTGTAACACTCCCAAGATTTGACGAGCCAGAACACATACAAAATACAACCAAAGGAAACAGTATCAACAGTAGACAGTTTGGTCCCTTCAGACTGCTCCGCCATTTAATACAATTATGACTTATCCAACATTCCTCATGTCCACTCTTCTACCTTTCCCCATAACCTCTTGGTACCCCCACTAATCAAGAATCTACCTCAGTCTTAAATACACACAAGAATTCTGCCTCCAGAACTATAAGTTGCAAGGAGTTCCAAAGATAATCAATCCTCTTAAAGAAGATATTCCTCCTTATTTCAGTGTTAAATGGTCACTCCTCTAATCTGGATCTGTGTCCTCTGGTCCTAGATTCTCCCGTGAAGGGAAACATCGTCTCAACAGTTACCTTGTCAAGCAAATTCTTTCTGTTTCAACAAGATCACTCTCGTTCTTCTAAACTGCAGTGATTTGAGCCCCAACCTGTTCAGCCTTTGCTCTTTCGACAATCCATCCATACCAGGGATAATTCTAGTCAACCTTCTTTGAAAGACTCCTAATGAAATGATATCTTTTCTTCAATAGTGGGACCAAAACAGCTCACAGTACTTCAGATGTGGCTTTACCAACACCTTGTGTAGTTGCAGTAACACTTCCCTACTCTTATACTCCACCCCCTTGAAATAAGGATCGATATTCCATGAGGTTACCTGCTACATCTGTGTGCTGGCTTTCTGTTTCATGCACAACTTGCCCCAAGTCCTTTTCTGTTGCAGTTTTCTTCATTTAAATAATATTGCGTTTTGTTCTCCCTTCTAAAATGAACTACTTCACAACTTCCCATATTATACTTAATTTGGTAAATTTTTGCCCACTTAGGTAACCTACTGATGTATTCTTCTTGCAACTTAACACATACATTTGCATCATCTACAAATGGGGCTACAATACATTCACTTCCTTCTTTCAAGTCATTAATGCATACGGTAAATAGTTGTGGTCCCAGCACTGCTCCCTGTGGAACCCCAATGGTTACACATTGCTGACTTGAAAAAGAACTATTGTTTCTTGCCTATTAATGAGTTCACTATGCACAGCTGAGACTTGCCCAGGAAACTCAAATAAATTAGTCACGAAGCCATGCTAACTCTGCTTGATTGGAAAGAAGAGAAAGAGGAGAAACAATATGATGCAACTACAAAATGACAAGTGGCGCAATTCTGTCACACACTAAAAAGTATCTAACAAGACAGATGGCATACACTAACTTATCAAGATCAATACTACAAGACATCTGCTTGTGCATGCATATGTTTTCTACAATTGCATTATCGATAACTGAGTACTTGAAACAATATTTTGCACACTTTCCTTTGCACAATAATGTTTTTGTCCAAATATGTACTTACGAACGAATTTGTAGAAGGTCAGTCTCTATTTTGTGTCCAGTATTTCTGAAGATTTGAATAGCAGCTTCAGCTACTTTATCATCCTCCATCTTTAGACATTGTAACAGTGATTCATAGGTCTCTGAAGAGTGGAAGGAGGTGGGATGTGTGAATGATAAAACCTGTGGGACAGAGATCAGGAGAAGATAATAAAATTTCAATTATCATTTTTTAGCGTAATAGCTTTTGAATAAGCCATCATATCTTTCTTTTATTTAACAGGAACTAGCACGTTACAACAAAACTAATTCAGTGTTGTTGCATATTACTGAAAGATTCATGAAACAAGAATGATGTTAGACAACAAAGTAAAATAGACATTTGCTAGCACAGAACTTTATTTTTCTGCAAAAAGAGACATACTGTCAAAGCTTTTCAACTTGCACTTGGGCACATGAACACAAAATTTCAAAGGTAGCATCTGTAAAATGCCACCTGCAAAGCTGTGATAAGGAATTTTAAAAACTAGGCTAATGTTAACCAGGTGCCCGTTATCAAATATACTGGTCATTCACTGTGCATGCACATCACTCACTCTCATTCAGTTCAGTCAGCTGATGAATCAGTACTACTCCATGTTACACATCACTCAGAGATAGCACTGAAAGTGGCAACAGCACAAAATGTGGGGGTCCTAAATATCCATCATCAAGAGTGGATTGGTAACACCATTGCTGACTAAGCTGGCTGAATCTTAAGGACAAAGCTGGGTCCGCAGCAGATGCTGAAGGAACTAACAAGAGAGAAAAATCTACTTGATCCCACCGATCTACCTGTCGCAGTTGCATCTGTAAACAACAGTATCAAAACAGTGACCAATGCATAGACCTTATGCAGACAAAGTCTCAACTTTACAGGGAGGATAACTTCCATCTTGTTTTGTGGTACTACCAGTGTGCGAAATGGGACATACTTGAAACAAACATACCAACTCAAAATTGGGCACCAATGAGGTGCCGTGTGGGGCACAAACAGCAGCAGAATTGCATTGACACATTATCTGTAACCTTACTGCATGGCATGTCTTCCAGTCTAACAGAATCACCAGGCTGGGTTATCAGCCTTGATTCAATGAAATATGCAGAAGCAACAACAGGCATACCTACAAATATGGTATCCACCTGTTCAAATCACAACATATGATTAGTGTGTGTTGACATGGCAAAGGAATCCCACAACCAACAGATCGGATCCAAGATCTGCAGTCCTGTCACATCCAGTCCCGAATGGTGGTGGACAACTAAATAACGAACAGTAGGAAATAGTCTATCCTCAGCGATTTTGGGGGTGGTGGTAGTGGTGAGGGCATAGGACATAATAGCACGGATGCTCCACCTTGACTTATTCCTGAGGTCCTCGGCATCACAGGTAGCAGTCTTCAACCAACTGAATTCACATTATGTGGTGTAAAAAGACATGAGGAGACAATAGATACTGCATAAGCTGGAGGACACTGACAAAATTTGACAAAACTTTTGAAGGTAGGTTCTAGAACATGTCAGATTCTTAGCCAATTCAATAGTTACCATGCTGGCATTGACCCGGCAATGTGGTAAATTGCTCAGTTACATGTGCTGTACAAAAGCATGACAAATCCAACCCAACCAATCTATTACTGAGCTGAAAATGTGTTGCTGGAAAAGCGCAGCAGGTCAGGCAGCATCCAAGGTACAGGAGAATCGACATTTCGGGCATAAGCCCTTCTTCAGGAATGAGGAAAGTGTGTCCAGCAGGCTAAGATAAAAGGTAGGGAGGAGGGACTTGGGGGAGGGGCGTTGGAAATGCAATAGGTGGAGGGAGGTCAATGTGAGGGTGATAGGCGGGAGTGGGGTGGGGGCGGAGAGGTCAGGAAGAAGATTGCAGGTTAGGAAGGCGGTGCTGAGTTCGAGGGATTTGACTGAGACAAGGTGGGGGGAGGGGAAATGAGGAAACTGGAGAAATCTGAGTTAATCCCTTGTGGTTGGAGGGTTCCTAGGCGGAAGATGACGCGCTCTTCCTCCAACTGTCGTGCTGCCATGGTCTGGCGATGGAGGAGTCCAAGGACCTGCATGTCCTTGGTGGAGTGGGAGGGGGAGTTGAAGTGTTGAGCCACGGGGTGGTTGGGTTAGTTGGTCCAGGTGCACCACAGGTGTTCTCTGAAACGTTCCGCAAGTAGGCGGCCTGTCTCCCCAATATAGAGGAGGCCACATCGGGTGCAGCGGATGCAATAGATGATGTGTGTGGAGGTGCAGGTGAATTTGTGGCGGATATAGAAGTATCCCTTGGGGCCTTGGAGAGTAAGGGGGAAAGGTGTGGGCGCAAGTTTTGCATTTCTTGCAGTTGCAGGGAAAGGTGCCGGGAGTGGAGGTTGGGTTGGTGGGGGGTGTGGACCTGACGAGGGAGTCACGGAGGGAGTGGTCTTTTTGGAACGCTGATAGGGGAGGGGAGGGAAATATATCCCTGGTAGTGGGGTCCGTCTGTTAGTCAATTCACATTCATTCATAATGTGATGCAATCAAGTGTCACTCGCAAAGGAATAAGCTGCTCATTTGACGTTCAGTTTGGGGTTCTGACAGGTTCACGCGGTGCCTTGATGTCAAGGTAGCATTCACTAAATTTGGGATCAAGGAGCTCTAGAAAAATTGGATTCAATAGGGGGGGGGAATTCCACACGTTGGTGTCATACCTGGCACAAAGGAAGATGGTTGTGGCTGTTAGAGGACTGTGACCTCAGTTACAGGACATTACTGCATGTGTTCCTCAGGATGGTCTCCTACGTTCAACCATCTTCAGCTGCTTCATCAATGACCTTTCCACCATTATTAGGTCAGAAATAGAGACATTCACTGATGATTGTACAATGTTCAACATCATTCATGACTCCTCAGATGCCGAAGCTATCGATGTTCACATGCAGCATGACCTGGACAGCTTCCAGGCTTAAGCTAAGCATCACCATTTAAGTAACACTTTCTTTGTTTCTCATACTGAAGTGTTTAACTTCATATTTAACCATGTTGTACTACAGCTGCCTTCGTTTTTACCACTCACTCAACTTAACTACATCATGGTGAAGTCGCCTTGCATTTTCCTCACAAGTCAAGCACGCTCCACATGTCGTGAGCGAACTTGGAAATGCAGTATTTGGTTTCTTCATCCAAATTATTTCTAATAAAATAGCTGGTATCAAACAGTGAGCCTTGCATTACCCCCCCTTTAACTGCCTGCCACCTGAAAAAAGACCAATTTATTCCTGTTGTCTGTCTGTCAAACCAATTCTCAATCCATGTCTAAATATATTATATACTTTACCGTTAATTCATTTGTGGGACATGGGTGTTGCTGGCTGCTCTTAAAATATATGACCTCCATCTCATGTGTTTCATTTTTGCCCACTAACCTGTTATATGGGACCTCATCTAAATCCAAATACAACACTTCAACTGGTTCTCCCTCATCTATACTACTAGTTACAGCCTGAAAAAAACTTAACTAGATTTGTTAAGCATTATTTACCTTTCTTCAACCCATGGTGATTGTCCAATCCATTTAATGCTCTCCAAGTGTTATCACATCTTTCCAGTATTTGAAAAGGACAGTAGACAAAAGGTGTGGAATTATAGACCAGTTAGCTTAACATTTGTAGTGGGGAAGATGTTTGAGTCTGTTATCAAGCAAGGCATCTTGATAGAAATTGTCCCATTGGGCAGACGCAGTATGGGTTAATGAAGGGCAAGTCATGTTTAACTAATCTTTTGGAGTTCTATGAAGACATTACAAATACGGTGGACAACGGCATCCAGTAGATGTGATGTACCTGGACTTCCAAATAGCCTTCGACAAGGTGCCGCACAAAAGGCTGCTGCATAAGATAAAGATGTATGACGATACGGATAAAGTATTAGCATGGATAGAGGATTGGTTGACTAACAGGAAGCAAAGAGTGGGGATAAATGAGTGCTATGCTAGTTGACAATCAGTAACTAGTGGTGCACCTCAGGGATTAGTGTTGGGACAGCAATTATTCACAATTTACACCGATGATTTGGAGTAGGGGACAATGTGTCATGTGTCAAAGTTTGCAGATGACACTAAGGTAAGTAGCAGAGCAAAGTGTGCAGACGACTGTGAAAATTTGCAGAGGAATGTAGATACTTTGAGTGAGTGGGCAAAGGTCTGGTAGATGGAATACAATGTTAATAAATGTGAAGTCATTCATTTTGGGTAGGAATAACAGTAAGGAGGACTATTACCTGAATGGTAAAAAGTTACAACATGCTGCTGTGCAGAGGGACCAAGTGTCCTTGTGCATGAATCTCAAGGTACAACAGGTAACTAAGAAGGAAAATGCAATTTTGACCTTCATTGCTAAAGAAATTGAACTTAAAAGCATGAGGTTATGTTGCAGCTGTACCGGCTGCAGGTGAGGCCACACCTGGAGTAGTGCATGCAGTTTTGGTCTCCAACTTGAGAAAGGATGCACTAGCATTGAGGGGGTACAGAGGAGGTTTACTAGGTTGATTTCTGAGTTGAGGGGTTTGGCTTATGAGGTGAGACTGAGTCGACTGGCATCATATGGATTGGAATTTAGAAGAATGAGGGGTGATCAACAGAAACATTTTGAATTATGAAGGGAATAGATAAGATAGAAGTAGAGAGGCTATTTCCAACTGTGGGTGAAACTAGGTTAAGAAGGCGTAGCCTCAAAGTTATGGTGAGCAGAATTTAGGACTAAATTGAGAAGGAACTTCTTGACCCAAAGGGTTGTGAATCCATGGAATTCCTTGCTGAGTGAAGCAACTGACACTATTTCAGTAAATGTTTTTAATGCTAAGATAGGCAATGATTTTAAACAATAAACAAATTAAGGGTTATGGTGAGAGGGCGTGTCAGTGGAGCTGAGGCCACAAAAAGATCAGTCATTATCTTATTGAATGGCGGAGGAGGTTTGAAGGGCCAGATGGCCTACTCCAGCTCGTAATTCTTATGTTTAATAGGCTCCAGCATTTTCAATATGTGTAATGTTAGGCTAACTGGTCTGCAATTTTTTTTCTCCTTTTTTAAAATGGCGGTGATACATTTGCACGCTGTAGGAATTGCTCCAGAGTCTACAGAATTTTGGAAGATGACCACAATGCATCCAATATTTCCAGAGCTCTGGGATATCAATTATCACATTCTGATGATTTGTCAGCCTGTAATCCCATTAATTTCCCTTGCACCATTTTCTTACTAATACTGACTAGTTCCCTGGTACATTCTCCGAAAACCAATCCAAAACTAATTTGCTAATCAATCAGTACACCTTCTTGCGCAGTATAAAATGTCGTTAATTTTGAAATTAGGTAATCTTGTATTGGTACTGTTGAGTGCAGGACAGCCTTGGCACTGTCTCTTTTCTTCAGCATTTCTGAAGTGAAATTAGGTCAGTCTGCCAAATTATAGATATTAATTGCATTTATAGAAAGGTCTTCACCCTTCTTAGAAGTCTTACATCAATTGAAGTATTGAAACACAAAGCTCAAAAGTAACATTTAAATAAAAATGGAGTCTAGAGCATTGCTTTCAGAAATATGGATAGATGCATACCTTAAGCAGCTCCAAGCCTGCCCTGATTGCAGAATCGGGGGTCACACCTTCCTCTTCATCATCTGCAGTCCCTTCTATAGATTTGTTCATTAGTTTCACTAAAGAACTGCAAAATGCACAAAACATCTGTAGTTTAATACAGGCAGTAACGTGAATGAAGACAAATTAATCCAAAAAATGCTGCCATTTCTGTGAACTATGCAATTCAGGGAGTCAATCCAAATATTTTTAAGAAATTCATTAATGGAACATGAGTATTACTGAGCAGCCCACTGTTTATTGCTGCCCTCTAGCTGCCCAGTTTCTATGTTCCCTTCAACCTACGAGCATTCGTATTTTACTTTAGAATCCATAGAATCCCAACAGTGTGGAAACAGCCCCTTTGACCCAAGTCCACACCGACCCTCTGAAGAGTCATCCACCCACACCCATTCCCCTACCCTATTACTCTATATTTACCCCTGACTAATGCACCTAACCCACAAATCCCTGAACGCTATGGGCAATTTAGAATGGCGACTTCACCTAACCTGCGCATTTCTGGATTATGGGAGAAAACCAGAGCACCCAGAGGAAACCCACACAAGCACAGGGAGAATGTGCAAACTCCACAAAGACAGTTGCCCGAGGCTGGAATCGAACCTAGGTCCCTGGCGCTGTGAGGCAGCAGTGCTAACCACAGAGCCACCCATTTTGTGTCAATGGATGACAGAATTGCAAATTGTTTTAAGTATCAGAGGCTGATTTGGAGGTTATGAAGAAAGATCCAGAATCACAGCCTACATCAGAAGTTCAAAGGTGGGCAGACTAGTGGTAAAATATTTCAGAAATCCTGAAAAATAAAAAAAAATGCTTCAAGCGTCAATTTGGTAACATGTCAGGCAATTGCTGACAAGTCTGACTCAAATTCTTTTATAGTTAAACTTGGCAAGAACACAATTGCCTATGTCCTATTCCTTAAATATTAGTTGCAGTGAAGAAGTGCTTCATCAATTTAACAGTAATAATTCTATAAGGGACTGTCATCGTCAATGTAGTTTCCCAAGACATTGGATGATGATCATACCAACAACACGACCAGTACTCTACTCATGCCACAATGAAGATAACCATCCATTGTGTAGCTAAGACAATCACTGGGAACAGTTACTTCATTTCATTTGACCTCAAGATCAGTCCGAGAATCTGGACTCGAAACTGTACTTACAGTATAGAAACACCTACTTCCCACAAGAGAATAAAAACACTTGAACATGAATGTAAAGCAAAATGATTTAGTAGCGAAGCTCAAGGCGCAGTATAATTACAACATGCAAACATTATACATTAAATCAATTTAACTTTAAAAAATTACAAATTCAGAACCAGTGACACAGTGAACTTTGAATTGTTGCCGAACTTCAATAGAAGGGAAAAGTTAATCAATATATGTTAACAGTTTGAGAAGATTTGTAGCTCAGGTTGAGGTTCTCGATGTACGTTTGCTCGCTGAGCCGGAAGGTCATTTTCAGATATTTTGTCACCCTACTAGGCAACATCAGTGAGCCTCCAGTAAAGCACTGCTTTCAACTTAACTAAATGACATCTCTCACTACTCTTACTGCAGTTCAAGAGTTTCTTCTGAAAAATATTAAATGCCTCAGGAAAAGTTTTAATACTGAATTTATTGCTTCAGTTAGCATTTTGTATAACTTTATTTTATTCTGTATTTGCACTTTTTTTCCCTGAACTAGCAAGCTCATTTTGACTTCATTACTGTCATGCATTCTTGCAACTATTAAAAAAAACACCAAAACACACAAGCCAAAAAGAATGCTGTGATCAGAGGTACATGCAAAAACTGTCAGATTTCTAAAAATCTCTAAGTACAACTTGTACTAATGAGACAAAACATTTCAGTGATAGCATCCCAGAGGTGTTTAAAAGTTATATGAGGCATCCCTGATCTTGTGATACAAATTCATATAATATAGCACTTATCAATTACTTAATATTTTAGTGGCCTCACAACTCTTTTGTAGAACAAACTATTAAAGTCACACAATAAATATTTCAATCATACACTTAGCATCAACAAAGTTTGTAAAATACAGTTTGACTAAATAGCAAATATTACAAAAAACATACCTTATGGCTTCCGAATCGATGTGTACTGGTGCAATCCTCTCCAGTAGGAATTTCACCATTTCCAGAAAGGGATTCGTGGGCTGCTTTGGATTTGCTAGTTTACGTGTAATTTCCCTCTAATTAAAGGAAAAGTGTACTGTTTAATGATAACATATGGATGGTGCCATTGATAAAGCTCGTCAATCAGTATCATTTTTTAATTCATTCATCGAGTGTAGCTTAGCGTTTATTACACATTCATATTAGCCCTTGAAAAAGAGATGGTGAACCACCTTCTTGAACTATGTAGCCAAGCAAGTGCTGATTGACAACACCAGTGATGACCTATTAGTTTACGGATGATCGAGAATAGACTGATGACGTAACAATTAGCAAGTTGAATTTGTGTACACAGGGCTTACTTGGAAAAGTAGTTATATTGTTGGAAAGATGTCAGTGTTGTACATTGTCAATGCACATTGCAATGAAGTTTGAAGACATGAGCTGATTATATAACTAACCACTTGTGTTTTTTCTAAGTGTTTGAAACTACCATGACATCATTTCACAAGAAAATTATTAAGTTTTTATTGGGGTTGTTGCTTTTTGCTTTTCATCATCCAGGTCAATTTGAAAGCAAAATATGAATTTACCCCAACTAATGTGAATAGTTCATGCATTGTTCTAGACTAAGCATATAATTTTAAATCAATTTTTGAGAATTTCATCATAGAATGGGAAAATTTCAAGTGCTTGCAGAATAAGAAATCACCAGTTAGACTACACACCACGTCACTGCTGCTTACAAAGTTGAATAAAAAGTTGATTTTTGAGAGTTAGTAATACAATTCATATGAAGGGAGTTGTACAAAGAATTCTTTTGAAATTTAGATGTTACTTTAAGGATCTTTCCTCAAGTATGCCTAACCATTACCAAAAGACCAAGGAGCAGAAATTAGGACATTCAGCCAATCAAGTCTGCTCCACCATTCAATCAAGGCTGATAACTTTCTCAACCCCATTCTCCCGCTTTCACCCCATATTCCTTGATCCCCTTGATACTCAAGAACCTATCTATCTAGCCTATATTCAATGACTTGGCCGCAACAGTCTTCTGGAGAATTGATTTCCACAGATTCAATACTCTCTGGCTGAAGAAATGTCTCCTTACCTCTGTTCTAAAAGGTCTTCCTTACTCTAAGGCTATCCCCTCTGGTCCTAGTCTCTCCGACCAATGGAAACATCTTCCCAACATCTACTCTGTCCAAGTCATTCAGTATACTGTATGTTTCAATTAGATCCCTTTCCCCATCCTTCTAAACTCCATCGAGTACTCAGAGGAACCTCTATTCTCCAGCATTCGATTATCCGAATACCAGCTTATCTGGCAAAATCACAAGGTCCCGATGCTTGGCGAAACAATGTAATCTGGCATTCGATTAAGCGAATGAAATACGCCCCACCAGTGTCCTTTGGATAATCGAGGTTCCTCTATAAACCCAGAGTGCTCAAATGTACCTCATGTGTTAAGCTTTTCATTCCTGGAACCATTCTCATGAACCTCCTCTGTACAAGCTCCAAGGTCAGTACATCCTCCCTGAGATATGGGGCCAAACACTGTGCACAATACTTCAAATGTGGTCTGACCAGAGCCTAAAAGAGCCTCAGAAGTACATCCCTGTTTTTATATTCAAGTCATCACAAAATAAATGCCATCATTGCTTCTGCCTTTCTAACTACTGATCAACCTGCACGTTTACATTGAGAGACTCCTGAACTGGAGCTCCCAAGTCTTTTTGCACTTCAGACTTCTGAATTTTCTGCCTATTTAGAAAATAGTTCATGCCTCAATTCCTTCCACCAAAGTGCATGACCTCACACTTTCCCATGTTGTACTCCATCTGCCACTTCTTTGCCCACTCTCCTAACCTGTCTAAAGCCTCTCCACCTCCTCAATGCTACCTGCCCCTCCACCTATCCTGGCATTGCCTGCAAACTTAGCAAGAATGCCCTGCTCCTTCATCTAGATTGTGAATGTACAAAGTGATAACTTGTGGTTCCAACACGGAGCCTTGCAGAACACCACTTGTCACCACCTGCCATCCCGAGAAGGACCCTTCTGTTCCCATTCTCTGCTTTCTGCCGGACAGACAAGCTTCTATCCATGCTAGCACGTTGCCTCTGACACCATCGACTCTTATCTTACTCAGCAGCCTCCTGTGTGGCACTTTGCTAAAGGCCTTCGTCAAGTCCAGGCAGATAACATGTATTGATTTTTCTTGGTCTAATCTGCTTGTTACTTCCTCAAAGAATTCTAGCAGATTTGTCAGGCATGACCTTCCTTGACCAAACCATGCTAACTTTGCCTTCCAAGTATTCAGAATTCCCTTCCTTCACAATGGATTCCAGGATCTTACCCACAACCCAGGTTAGGTTAATTGGTCGTAATTTTCCATCTTTTTCCCTACTCCTTATGAAAGGTTTTACATTCTTCAAGCAGAATAGCATATTTGAGCCTTCTGATCACCATGCTCATGAAATCTCTGATTTAAAAATAAAATCTTCAGGCTTGAAGAGAATCTTGTTTTTTTTTGTTAATTACAAGTAAAAACCACACCAAGCTTCAGACTCAAAAGTAGAATAAATTCAAACTTTCGATGTGTACATCAAATCAACATTTTTGGGTGAGAGTGGTTAAAGATAAGGTACAGCACAGGGAAATGAAAGTACAGTGATGGGATTACACTGCCAGATTTTGCCAACAAAGTAATAATAGTGCTGCTAACTATTACTGTTATTTATATCTACGTAGTTCACTAACTTCAGGCTAAGGACAGATTTGTGCACAAATCTGAATATCTAAACGTTAAAGTTTGACTTGTGCCACTTCATAATTAGTCATACAAAAATGGGATTTTGCTGTCTGCATTGTGACATGTATTGATTGCAATTCTGTATGGAAGGCATTAAATAAATAGTGAAAATACTTTAGAATCATAAGATCTGCAGCACAGAAAAAGGCCCTTCAGCCCATCAAGCTTGCACCAGTCAAAAACAGCCAACTAATTAATTCCAAGTTCTAGCACTTGGTCCATAGCAGTGCATCCTTTGGCATTACAAGTTTACAGCTAAATACCTTTTAAATGATATGAGGGTTTCTACCTCTACCATCTTTTCAGATAGTGAGTTCCAGATACCTATCACCCTCTTGGTGGAAACATTTTGCTCATATCCCCTCTAAATCGCTTGCACAATAGTTTGAATTTATGCCACCTGGTCATTGATCTCTCTGCCAAGGGGATCTCTTCTCCTCTTTCCTGTCGATATCACGTGAAATTTTATAGATCTCGATCATACTCTCCTATTCTTTCCCTTACTTACTTAACTATTTTCTTCTTAAAATAGGATCGCAAAGTATTTAATAACAGGCCACATTCACATAAAATAATAATGCACCTTACCACACAGACTTCTGCTTGTTTACATGAACATGCTGGGCTAATCAGCAGCTCTAACTGAACCCGCAGCCTCTCATCATCACCCAGCACCTGGTTGAATTTCTTCATGAAATCTTGTGCTTTTCCTGGATCAGGCAAATTTTCTGCTCATAGACAAAACAGATTTTAAGATTGTGCATTATTAATACTTACTGTATACAGCAATCAGAATTACTATTCTTAAAGAGAATTATTGAACATTTCCAAAATCTAACTTTATTGTCAGTAACTCTACTGTTTGCACCACTAAGTTTCAAACTGGTAGTTTACTTACCATGAAATGAATTGTCTTAGTTCTTCCAAATAAGTTACGTTACACATAACAGTAAAATTAAACTGAGAAAACAGGGATGCCTGCCCCTTTGAGAAGCATTTCAAGTGAAACTCCTGACCTTTCCTACCCGTGCCTGAATACAACACTGCCTCATCTTGTTATCTTCATTTATGTTTCAGGCAGTTGATAAAGTAGCCAAATTCAAAGCAATGTGACCAAAAGACTACATTCCCTCCTAACTGAAGGGATTCATTTCTAAGGCTTTTAATTTTGCATTGTTGACAAAGCAGATTTGTAGTAACTAGGTTAATTAACCACAACATATGCAACTCACCACTTTAAAAAACTAAAATGATTAAAAAATGCCAACCATCAATAAATAAATAATTCAAGAACATAAATGCAGCGTCAACACTATAGCCCAGTAGGAAGGTGAATGGGAAATATGATACGTGGAAGGTCACTGCCAGAGAAACAATTCCTGGGACCAAAGGAGGAGAATCTTTGTTCAGTTATTATCCTCCACATACCATGGGTAACTTTTGATCTAAAGCCGAGACAAAAGCTTTGACAAACCGCAGGCATGATCAGCTTTCAAAACTTCACAAATAGAAGCAAATTGATCAGTGAGACAATTCATTCCATCGGTTTTGAGTATTCAATACAGTTACATTAAATCTGAGGCAGTCAGGAACAGGTACGCCCAGAATTAAATCCCATAGATCATGTCTGAAAGTGTATTATTGGTAGAGAATTCAAAATCTACAAGCCTTCTGCTTTTCTTCAAAAGGATGAATGACAACCAATTCATTGGATTAGAGGTCGGAGGTCGAATCACAAAATTAATGTCACCTTTACGAATTCAGAATTCTCTTACCAGTCAAGAACATTTAAAGACAACTAAGTTGAACAACAGAATCTTCAGAAGTGTAACAGTGGGAACTTAAAAGCTGACTGCTGCAGTTTCAGACAACTGTAAAGTGACAATTCCTACTGATGACCTAATACCTAGAAGTGGCTTAAATGACAGCAGATAGACCCTGCAATTCAAATCCTACCAAAGCCAAATTTTGGAACTTGCATATTTCCAGATTTATAAGTGTAGCCATTTGAAGGATGTCTTCCATTTTCACGAACAATCTGAGGATACGACCCAATTGGGCAGCCACTTAAAAAACAGGTCTTCCTGTGGCACTGACACATGGTTATCAGCCATACTTTTGCTGATGCTAAAAATCAGAGATTCAACACCTAATATTTTCAAATGGTGAGCATTACAAGAGCTTACTGACACATCCGATGTTAGACAAATTTCCATTTTCTTAAGGGTATCCAAGGCACATTTCTGGTGGTCTGATTCTCAGTGTCCGAATATGTTTTTGTGACAGGTGAAGAATTGATTAGAATGACCATTTAATTTGAAAACTGAGAAAGAAATGCATTCTTTTACTCAATACCAAAGATTTGTTAAAGGGAGATGAAGCTTGCCAAAATGGAGGGTATATTCCTTATTCAAAGAGATGATTTCACTTCATGAAACTGATAACATAATGTGAAGGTCTTACACATCATTACAAAGACCAAAAAAGTTTGAGGCATGAACTGGTTACATTTAAAAAGAAAGATAAGGAGGCATGTATTGCAAATGCCTCAAACTCAAAACATTTTTTTTTAAAACATGCTCAAGTTGATACCCAAAATTCTCTTGCCACATGGATTGCATCCCTGCTCGCCTTTTGTATTCCATTCAGACAATGGGTTGCATTTACAAATTATATTCTTTGTTGAGGCTCATCGATTTTGTCTATTCAGCTGTTTTTGTTGCCCAAATAGTAAATGAGATTTCTGAACGATAAACATAACAAACATGAACTGGTATTCAGTGTCATTCAAGTAACTTTACAGTTGATTCATGCAGAGTGTGGCACTAACATGCATGCCCAGCAAAGATATATCCTAACTTTACAGACAGAAAGAGAAAGACAGAGTCAAATAGAAGGAGACAGAGTGTAGAAATGATAGCGAGCTTGCAAAAAAAAATCTCCTTCAGCTTATCACTTCCGGAGAACACGGCAAGGCAGATTTCCATGATACCAAGAGCCTATCAGTTTTTCAAACAAACTCCAGGAATGATGGAATAAGTCAGCTTGTAGCATAGTGGTATTGCCAGTGAACTGGTAATCCAAAGACCTGGTCTAGGGACATGGGTTCAAATCCCTGATTGATAAATCTTGATTTAACTAGTCTCAATTTAGCATTCAGAAAATGAACAATGACAGATGCATATCAAACCAAGACATTTAGATGAAGAGTACCAGCCCCATTACTCCTTGTCAATTCAGTTTCTTGCCTTTGTTTGTTTTTGATAGTGGTAGCTGGGGTTGGGGAAACACACACAAAATTCCAAAAGTAGTCTAACCGATGTCCTGTACAGCCGCAAAATGACCTCCAACTCCTACACTCTATGCTCTGACCAATAAAGGAAAGGATACCATTTTCACGATCCTATCTAACTGTGACTCCACTTTCAAGGAATTACAAACCTGCACTCCAAGGCCTCAACAACACTCTCTAGGATCTTATCATTAAGTCCTGTTCTGATTTGCCTTTCCAAAATGCAGCACCTCACATTTATCTAAATTAAATCTGCCACTTCTCAGATCATTGGGCCATCTGATCAAGATCCTGTTGTATGGAGGTAACCTTCTTTGCTGTCCACTACATCTCCAATTTTGGTGTCATCTGCGAACTTACTATCTATACCTCATTTGGTCACATCCAAATCATTTATATAAATGAAAATGTGCAATGGATCCAGCACCAATCCTTGTGGCATCCCACTGGTCACAGACCTCCAGTCTGTAAAGTAACCCTCGACCACCAACCTCTGACTTCTACTTTTGAGTCAGTTGTGTATCCAAATGGCTAGTTCTCCCTATATTCCATGTGATTTCACCTTTCTAAGCAGTCTACCATGGGGAACCTTGTTGAACGCCTTACTGAAGTCCATGCAGATTACGATCACCGCTCTACCGTCATCAAACTTCTTTGTTACTTCTTCAAAAAACTCAATCTAGTTAGTGAGAGATGATTTCACACGCACAAAACCATGTTGACTATCCCTAATGTATCCTTCCCTTTCCAAATACAAGTAAATCCTGCCCCTCAGGATTCCCTGCAACAACTTGCCCATCACTGATGTCAGGCTCACCAATCTATAATTCCCTGGCTTTTCCTTACCACCCTTCTTAAACATTAGCCAACCTCCAGTCTTCCAGCACGTCAGCTGTGACAATCAATGATACAAACATCTCAGCAAGGGGCCTAGCATCCTTTCCTTAGCTTCTCATAGAGTTCCACGGTATACCTGATCAGGGCCATGGGGATGTAGCCATCTTTATGCATTTTAAGTCATCCAGCACTTCCTCCTCTATAATATGGAAATTTTTCAATATGTCACCATCTGTTTTCCTACATTCTATATCTGCCATGTCCTTCTCCATAGTAAATACTCACTTTGTACCTCCTATAGTTCCACACATAGGCTGCCCTGCTGATCTTTGAGGGGCCCTATTTTCTCCCTAGTTACCCTTTTATACTTAATGTATTTATAAAATCTCTTAGGACTCTCCTTAATCCTATTTCCCAAAACTATCTCATGTCCCCTTTTTGCCCTCCTGATTTTCCTCTTAAGTATACTCCTATTGCCTTTAAACTCTTCTAAGGATTCACTTGACCTCTGCTGTCTATAGCTGACATATGCTTCCTTCTTTTTCTTGACCAAAACTTCAAATTTCTCTAGTCATCCAGCTTTCCCTACACCTAGCAGCCTTGCCTTTAAACCTAACAGGAATATACTGTCTCTAGGCTCTCGTTATATCATTTTTGAAGATTTCTGCGAACATCCACGCCCAATCAACTTTTGAAAGTTCTTGCCTAATACTTTCAAAATTTGTCTTCCCCCAATTTAGAACTTCAATTTTTAGATCCAGTCTACCCTTTTCTATCGCTATTTTAAAACTAATAGAATTATGGTCGCTGGCCCCAAAGTGCTCCCCACTGATCCCTCAGTCAATTATCCTGCCTTATTTCCCAAGAGTAGATCAAGTTTTGCACCTTCTCTAATAGGTACATCCACATACTGAATCAGAAAATATTAGTGTACACACCTAACAAATTCCTCTCCATCTGAACCCTTAATACGGTGGTGTGCGTGTGGTGCTAATAGTAATTGGAGTTGTGGGGGGTGGTTTGGCACAGTTACATCCCAATAAGATGATCATCTCTTTCTTACTTCTCAGTTCCACCCAAATAATGTATTCCCAGGAATATCCTCCCTTAGTCAGCAGTAATTTGAACCCTTGTCAAAAACACCACTCGCGTTCCCTTTTCATATTCTCCCTATAGCATTTGTATCCTAAAACATTAAGCTGCCAGTCCTGTCCATCCCTAAGCCACACCTTTGTAATCACTATAATATCCCAGTCCCATGTTCCTAACCATGCCTTGAGTTCATCTACCTTCCCTATTAGCCTCTTGCATTGAAAGAAATGCTGTTTAATTCATCAGTCCTACCTAGTTCTCTGCTTTGCTCCTGCCTGCCCTGACTGCTTGACTTAACCCTTTTCTCAACTGTACCTGTCTTAGACAGATCTCTTTCTTCACGATATCCCTGGGTGTCTCCCCAACCTTACTAATTTAAATCCTTCTGGGTAGTTCAATCAAATCTCCCTGCCAGTATATTAGTTCCCTTCCAATTCACGTACAGTCCTTCCTTCCTTATACAGGTCACTTCTATCCCAGATGAGATTCCAATGATCCAAAATGTGAACCGTTCTCAACTGCACCAGCTCCTCAGTCATGCATTCATCTGTTCTACCCTCCTATTCTTACCCTCACTAGCTCGTAGTCCCGAAGGTAATCTGGATATTATGACCCTAGAGGACCTCCTTATCGAACTCCTGTCTAACTTCCTACATTCTCCCTTCAGAATCTCATTCTGTTCTCTTCCCATATCGTTACTTCCAACATGCAGAACAACCTCCTGCTGGTCCCACTCCCCTTTGAGATATTCTGCACTCTCTCCGACATATCCTTGATCCTGGTACCAGGAGGTCAACATTGATTTCTCGCTACTGGCTGCAGAAAAGTCTACCTGTGCCTGTGACTATAGAGTCCCCTATCACAATTGATCACTTGGAATTTGAGCCAGTTATATTTGAGCCAGTCTCTGTATCAGAAACTTGACTGTTCATGCTACATTCCTGAAAGTCCATCAGCCTCTACATTTTCCAAAAGAGCATACTTGTTTGAGATGGAGATGGCCATAGGAGTCTCCTGCACTATCTGCCTCCTTCATCTACCTTTTCTGGAGATAACCCACCTACCTGACTGTATCTGTGGTTCTTCTCCCTCCCTATAACCGCCATTCACCACACCTCTTAGCTCCTGTAAATTCCACATTGGCTCTAGCTGCCACTCCAACCGATCTATGCAATCTGATAGGATTTGCAACCAAACACACTTCCTGCAAACATAATCATCAGTAACATGGAAACTCTCCCTCATCTCCCATATCCAATAAGAGCACATCACTCTGTTAAAGTGCAAAGATGACCTTTCATAATCAAAAAACCCAGTAAATAGCACCATCTTACTGCTCTAAAAAACAATGATCCAGGCTAACTTTGAACTTATGGCTTATATTTTTAAAATTTAAGCAAGAGACATCTCAATAAAAAACAAAGTCCTTCACTACTTACTATTGTAGATTTACAGCAAGGTTACATTTAGTAACTGTGCATTTTGCAAATGAAAAGGTTTTAACTACAAAGCTAAGAAGCAATTTAGAGATGCTGTGTTTTAAGACTAGAACTTGTATGCAAATCATGCACCTCATCACTGAATGAGATCAACAAAGCTTCAGCACTATGAGTGAAGAAAAGCCAAGGCCTTTCAAGGCAATCAAGAAATAAATTGGTCAAAAACTGAAGAATGCTGTGAAATCCTTAAAACTTGATTTTTTATTTGCTTTGCTTTAATTGGAAGAAAGGTGTAAAGGTAAAACAACCATTGACAGTATTTGACAGGCATAAACACATCAGATTCCAAAGCTTAGGGAAACAGGATTATTCACATATTCAATCAAGAGATTCACATCTGCAAATAGGGAGCAAAGTAATATTGGAAATTAAGGTAATTAAGCATATCATACAATCAAATTATATTCAGTCAAATAAACAGATACAACTTTCACAAAAAAACAGGAAAATTCTTTCAGAATAAATGTCAACTGCTACACCTTAAACCACACCCCGCCCCAAAACATTAACAAAACAAATTAGGTACTTACTTGCTATCGCCATTAGCTTGGCAAACATTGCAGTATTGTTTGCTTCTGACTGGAAAAAGACAAAGGATTAAAATTAGGGAAACTGATCTTACTCTTGTTTGAAAACAAACTTTTTTTTGGAAGAGGTGATGCTCACTTTCAAATTTCGCTATGCTTCTCTACTTTAAAAAAATAAATCAAATAACATTGCAGAAGAATTCGTAAAATATCAGAACATAATTTATTCAGTTTTTGATCAAAATGATATGCTCATGAAAATATTATAGAGCAAGTCAGACTTACAGCAGGCTGTTTGTGCAGGTCTAATAACTCCCGGACATGACTCCGTAACATGTTCTGGCACTTCCACATTTCGTTCAATGCTCTGTGGGAGAAACCAAGATTTAGAATTGAAAATAGCTGTTTCTCAGCCATTTCAGAAATCCCTTGAGGAAACTGCTCTAGGCCTAAATCACAAAGCAGAGACCGGACAAGGATCGCAGACTTTCCTCCAAAAGGAGATAACTAAATGGCATTTCACAACTATGCAGTTTTTTCATCATCACCATTGCTGCTATTGGCTTTTTATTCTAGATTTGCTCAAGTAATTTAAATACCCTAACCCACCAGGGTAGAAACTTGACAGAGGGAGAGAGTGCAATCCTCTGCATCCCATTTCCAGTTTCCATGCTAACATACTCAAGTTGTTGTAAGATGTAGCGACTGTGCATTCACTCATTAGTCATAAAACAAACAAATTTGTTTCAGAGGTGTGCCTAACCAGAATTTTTCCCTGTAAACAGTTAGACCAATAATATGATTATGCAATATTGCTCTAAAAACAAAAAAATTAAGATTTTGACGGTGGAAAAAATATCTAAAAATGTGATAAAAGAACAGACAAATTACTTTGCAAGAAAAAAATTAAGTTAAAGCCCTTTCAACTAAATGATTCCTCTTTTCAATACTGGAAACTAAAGTTAACAATTATGTCAAGCTAAACAATGGATAAGTTTAAACTGAAAATCTCTTTACTGCATATTCATGACTGGAGCTATTTTATAGTATAGGAATACTTTAATTACAAACAGTTATGCAAGCACAGATCACAAAACAATAAAATGGAATTGGGTAAGCAATACCAGATACAGCAAGGCTGAGGTGCAACACTCTGATTGGATAAAACCAGTTTCTCCACAAGTCGTCTCATGCCATGGAGTGAACATATCGTGGGTAATAACTTAGTTTGTCTTATAAATTTGCTTTTTATCATTAATTAAATTCTCCTTACAGTACTTGCATTGTTTTACATTTATAGGTATAATTCCCAAGATTTTTTACCAACATATTGCTAGCTGTGTTTTTCAGGTGAGGTCAATTTCTTAGAGTATCATTTGTCAGCATGATTGTCTTGTAGCATCAATGTTTTAAATTTTGAATTTAATGTTGCGTTTTTTTTTGTAGCTGGGACCAGTAGATTGAGGACCATGGTAGCCCATTTACTGAACTCCTTGAATATCGAAGCATACATGTCTAAAATGCCACAAGATCTGGGCAAGATCTAGGCTTGGGCTGACAAATGGTACAAAATAATCGCATCACACACAAGTGCCAGGCAATAACCATACCCAACCAGACTAGCTAACCATCCACCCTTACTGTTCAATGACATGACCATCACGGAATCCTCCCCACTCTCAACATCCTGGAGTGGGGCTCCCGTTGACCTGAAACTGAACAGGATTAAACGTATAAATACTATGGTCATGAAATCAGGTCTGGGGGTGACTCACCTCCCTACTCCACAAAGCCCATCTACCACCTACAAGGCACACGTCAGGAGTGTGACTTGCCCATTTGCCTGGATGAGTGCAGATGCAACACTCAAGAAGCTTGGCATGATCGAAGACAAAGCAGCTTGCTAGATTAGCTCCATATCCACAAACATTTAACTCCCTCCTTCAACATTCAGCACAGGCAATGTGTATGATGTAGAAGACACACTTAACTGATCAAGGCTCTTGAGACACTTCCTTCCAAATCCACGACCACTGCCATCTAGAATAAGGGCAGCAGATACTAGAGAACACACTGATCTATAGGCTCTCCTCCAAGCCACACTCAATCTTGATTTGAAAATACATCGCCCTCCTTGGAGCACTGCTGGGTCAAAATCTGCAAACTCTCTCCGAATGCATTATGGGTGTAGCAGCATAAAGTGGACAGCAGTGCATCAAGATGGCAGCTCATCACCGCATTCTCAAGGCTAACTAGGGATGGGCAATAAATGCAGCCCAAGCCAGCAACAGCCACATCCCAGGAGTATATAAAACAAAACCCTGTTTTGCAAGAGAATTCCAGGAAACTTAAGTTCAAAAAAAGAACTTGAGTTGCTTGAGCTGAACTCAAAAATTTCAAAGCTTGGAGGTACTGGTGCCACTGTACTGCATCTGGAAATCATGATGTGTTTCATGAAATAGTCAGCCCACTTCCACAGAATATGCTGGCAGTGAGAGAAAGACGGACCACCAGACTGCGTAAGAAGACACAAATACTGCTGCAAACTCCCAAGCCATGGGCATTTACTAATTAGTTTCAGTCTTGAATAAGGGGGTCTGTGACAAGTCCTTGGAGAAATTTTACAAATAAAAACCTCATCACTATGAGAGATTTGAAAGTCTATGTGGAAAAGACTAAAAATCATCTGTCCTTACAAGAACTGCTTTGCATGTGACTCCAGACCGGAAACAAGGTGGTTGTCCGTTACCTGCCCTCCGCAATGGTGCTCAGAAAAACTAGGAGACAGTGAGGTCTGCAGATATTGGAGATCAACTAAATTGAGGCTCACTTAAAAGGGACCTGGCATAGGTCGATTGAAAAAGGTAACTGCAGGACAGAGCAACAAATCGGAGCACTGGTGGCCATGCATAGAAGAGATAACCTAATACAAACTAGGCATCCTCTTTGAAGGAAAAGTGTTGATCGACAGCTAATGTGCCTTGTATTACAAAGGAAATCAAAATTAAAAACACAAAGGATTGTAAAAATACCAACAGGAAAATTTAGTTAAGAGCTTGTGATGTTGTAAGTATTGGTGGGAATTTGAAAAGTTAAACAGGATGCAGCAAAGTCAGAAAAAGAAATCGCAGGAAGCAATAAATTGAACATGTTATAAGAGAATTAGTACTTAATAGGGTTAACCAACAACACAGGAGAAACTTCATCCACTTGGATATAAATAACTGGTCCTTGAAGGAACTAACCAGTTATTTCAGTATTGCAGTACTCCACTGTACTGGACGTTTTTCTAAGTTGTGTCCTAAAATATTTCTGCAGCAATAGTGTGTACTTATTCCCAAATATAGTTTGAGGCCCTCCAGATGACTTTTATCCATCTTAGATGTTAGGGAATGAATTAAGTATGCGGCAACAAACCCATTCTGTTTGTTAAGACTTCATGCAAATATCATTCCCTACTTGATATCAGTAACTTACACTAACACCAATAAGGAGGATTGATACCAAGTCCTCTCAGATGGTTTCAGAATATAGATTCATACAGCATGAAAAGAGATCATCCGGTCCAACTCATCCACACTGACCAGACATCTGAAAGTGATCTTGTCCCATTTGCCAGAATTTGGCCAATATCTCTCCAATCCCTTCCTATTCATGGACCCATCCAGATGCCTTTTAAATACTGCAATTGTACACACCTCCTCCACCACCTCTGGCTGCTTGTTTCATACACACACCATCTTGGTGTAAAAAAAGTTGCCTCTCAGGTCAATTTGAAATCATTCCCTTCCCATCTTAAACCTATGCCCTCTAGTTTAGGATTCCCCTACAGTGGGAAAAGACCTTGGCTATTCACCCTGAGGGAACCAATGAGAGAAAAACATACTTGACCTCATTCTTACCAATCTGCCAGCTGCAGATGCATCTGTCCATGACAATAATCAGTAAGAGTGATCATCAGACAGTACTTGTGGAGATGAAGTCCTGCCTTCACATTAAGAAAAACCTCTATCGTGTTGTGTGGCACTGTCATTGTTCTAAATGAGACGAGACTTCAAACAGATCAAGCAACTTAAGATTGGGCATCTGGGAGGTGCTGTGGGACAGCAGTAGCAAAATTGCACTCGAGCACAATCTATAACCTCATGGCCTGGCATATCCCCAACTCAACCATTACCATCAAGCCAGGGGATCAACCCTAGCTCTATGGAGACGGCAGGGGAGAGCATGCCAGGAGCAGCACTAGGGTTGGCTGAAGATGTCAAATCTGATGAAGCCACCATACAGTCTGCTTGCATGCCAAACTGCATAAGCGATCCCACAACCAACAGATCAGATTTAAGTTCTGCAGTCCTGCCACATCCAGTAATGAATGGTGGTGTACAATTAAACAACTCACAGGAGGAAATGGCTTCAGAAATCTCTCCATCCTCAATAGTAGAAGAGCCCAGCACAGTGAAAAAGGTAAGGCTGAAGCTTTAGCTGCAATTTTCAGCCAAAAGCGCCGAGTGAGTGATCCATCTTGGCCTTCTCCAGTAGTCCCCAGCATGACAGATATCAGTTTTAGCCAATCTGATTTACTCCACGTGATGTCAAGAAACGGTTGGAGACAATGGATGCTGCAAAGGCTGTGGGTCCTGACAATGTTCCGGCAACAGTACTAAAGAGCTGTTCTCCAGAACTTGCTGCTCCACTATCTAAGCTGTTCCAGCACAGTTACAACATTGGCATATACCCGACAATGTGGAAAATTGCCCAAGTATGCCCTGTACATAAAAAAGGGACGAATCCATCCTGGTCAATTACCTTCCCATCAGTCTACTCTCAATCAGCAGCAAAATGATGGAAGGTGACATTAACAGTGTTATCGAGCAGCACCTGCTCAGCAATAACCTGATGCAGAGTTTGGGTTTCACCAGGACCACTCAGTTCTTGACCTCATTACAGCTTTGGTTCAAACATGGACAAAAGAGCTGAATTTCAAAAGTGAGGTGAGAGTGGCAGCCCTTATCATCAAGGCTGCATTCGACAGTGTGGCATCAAGGAGCTCTGGCGAAACTGGAATCAATGGATATTAGGGAGAAAACTCTCCAGTAGTTGAAGTCATACCTGACACATAGGAAGATGGTCATGTTTGCTGGGGGTCAGTCAGTCATCGCAGCTTCAGGACATCTCTACACGAGTTCCTCAGGGTAGCATCCCGGGCCCAACCATTTCAGCTGATTCATTAATGACCTTCCTTCCATCAGAAGATCAGAAATGGGGATGTTTGCAAATGATTGCATGATGTTCAGCACTATTTGTGACTCCTCAGATACCGAAGCAGTCCATGTCCAAATGCAACAATATCCAAGCTTGGGCTGACAAGTGGCAAGCAACATTCGTACCACACAAATGGCAACAAGAGACAATCTAACCACTTCTCCTTGACGGTCAACGGTGTTACCATCAGTGAATCCCCCAGTATCAACATCCTGGGAGTTATCATTGATCATTCACTCAGCTGGACTTACCACATAAATGCCATGGTTACAAGAGTAGGTTAGAGGCTAGGGATACTGTGGTGAGTAACTCACCGCCCAACTACCCAAAGCCTGTCCACCATCTAAAAGGCACAAATCAGGAGTGTGAATATTTGCCTCGATGGACACAGCTCCAACAACACTCAAGCTGCTTGACACCACCAAGACAAAGTAGGCCACTTGACTGGCACTACATCCACAAGCATCCATTCTTTCCACCGCCAACACTCAGTAGCAGTAGCGTGTACCATCTACAAGTTGCACTGCACAAATTCACCAAAGATCCTCAGACAGCACCTTTCAAGCCCCAGACCACTTGCATCAAGTTCTCCTCTAAGCTACATACCATCCTGACTTGGAAATATATTGCTGTTCCTTCACTGTTGCTGGGTCAAACTTCTGGAACTCCTTCCCTAAGGGCATTGTGGGTCAACCCACAACAGGAGGACTGCAGCAGTTCAAGGCGGCAGCTCACCACCATCTTCTCAAGGGTCGGGCAATAAATGTTGGCCAGTCAGCGATGCCCACATCCCACAAACGTATAAATTTTTAAAAAGCCTCTGTACAGTCACATCCTTTAGACTCAAAATGCATGGGAAAACACATACAACGTGGCACAGGTTAGTGGTAAACCAGAAGATTAGGAAAAGTTTAAAAACCAACAAGACAATCAAAAAAAATTTGATAAAATAAATTTTAAGGGAAAACTAGCAAGCAATATTAAAAAAATGTCAGACCTTCTTTAAATATATAAAAAGGCAGAAAGAGATGCTAAAGTGAACAAAGGCGCTTAGATTAAGGCTAGGGAAATAATAAGTGGGGAACCATGAAATGGTAGTGTTGAATAAGTGCTTTGTATCAGTCGTCATGTGAGAAGACAGAAACAGCAGTCATCAAATACAGTAGCAGTAACCAGATGGGAGGGCTGATAAACATGTTACCACATTTCCTGAGTGGGAAGAGCAATAATACACGTAACTACGCATCTGTCAGACTAACATCAATGGTGAGAAAATCAGAAAACATTATCAGGGACTATAAACCAGTTTTGGAAACACAAGGCTACCTGGATTTATTCAAAGAAAACAGTGCCTCAACTACTTTGACTGAATTCCTTGATGAGCTATTGGAGAAGGTTCAAAGTAATGCACTTCAGGAAGGGCCACGCAACAAAATGCCACACAAATAATGTAAATCAGTCCGTAGAACATAAAATTTAATTTGAAATAACACTTACTTTACTGCATTTGGGTCCAAGGAAGCATAAAGGTAATACAAACACTTCATTCTTTCCTCAGTCTCCAGATTATGTGGAACAAGGTACTGAGCGAAGATTTTTTCCACCAATAATCTAACCAAAGAGGAAAACACAAAGTATGAGATAAAAAGTTGGCTAATGCTAGACATGCATACAGGTTGGATATATAAATTTACATAATACAATACTCCAGTCCCAAACAAGACCTCTGAACTTGTTTGTCTCCCAACATGCGCAACTCCCAAGAGGGAGGGTAGCAGCCTACTGGTAATGTCACTAGCTGGAAATCCATTGAACCAGGCTAATTTTTCAGGGACATAGTGGGAATCCCATTACAGCAGGTACTGAAATTTAAATTCAATAAAATCTGAAATAATGGGCGAATGTGTAGCCATTGCCAACTGTCGTTAAAAAAAAAGCTACTTCATTCATGTCCTTTTGGGAAGAGAAATCTGTCATAGTTATCGCATCTGGCCTCCATGTGACTCCAGAACCACAGCATGTGGTTGGACATAACTGTCCTAGCCGAGATAAACATTCATTTCAAGGACAATTAGGGAGGGGCAACAAATGCTGGACATCCATGCAAGAACAAAAATATTCAGCTCCACCACTGTGCATCCCAAAGTCCAGAGCACACCTGCGCCAAATATTAAATAAGTGCTCTCTTCTCTAGGCTGCCAGCCGGCATCATTATACATGTGATGGTTCCTCACTGCAGAATCACTGGAAGTGCTACCATATCCTCAGCTATCTCTGTAATTGGAGAATCTGGCTTAGAAGTTTAAACAAATACATTATGAATACAGGATGTCCAAGAATGCAGGGATGCTGTGGAGAAGGTAGCACTGACAGGGAATACTTGCGGACACAGAGATGGGCTCAAGTGCCGTGTCTGCGTGGGTTTCCTCCGGGTGCTCCGGTTTCCTCCCACAGTCCAAAGATGTGCACGTCAGGTGAATTGGCCATGCTAAATTGCCCGTAGTGTTAGGTAAAGGGGTAAATGTACGGGAATGGGTGGGTTACGCTTCGGCGGGTCGGTGTGGGCTTGTTGGGCCGAAGGGCCTGTTTCCACACTAAGTAATCTAATCTAATCTAATCTAATCAAACTTCAACGCAAGGAGTATCAGAAATAAGGTGGGTGAACTTAAGGCGTGGATCGGTACTTGGTACTTGGGACGTTGTGGCCATCACGGAAACGTGGATAGAAGAGGGACAGGAATGGTTGTTGGAGGTTCCTGGTTACAGATGTTTCAGTAAGATTAGGGGGGGTGGTATAAAAGGAGGAGGGTGGCGTTGCTAATTAGAAATGGTATAACGGCTGCAGAAAGGCAGTTCGAGGGGGACCTGCCTTTGGAGGTAGTATGAGCTGAAGTCAGAAATAGGAAAGGAGCAGTCACCTTGTTGGGTGTTTATTATAGGCCCCCCAATAGCAGCAGAGATGTGGAGAAACAGATTGGG
>NC_057710.1:96962891-96996585 GCF_004010195.1 Chiloscyllium plagiosum | reverse complement strand
AAGGCATTTTATGCATATGTGAGAAACATGAGCATGACGAGAACGAGGGTAGGTCCGATCAAGGCCAGTAGTGGGAGACTGTGTATTGAGTCGGAAGAGGTAGGAGAGGTCTTGAATGAGTACTTTTCTTCAGTATTTACAAATGAGAGGGACCGTATTGTTGAAGAGGAGAGTATGAAACAGACGGTAAGCTAGAGGAGATACTTGTTAGGAAAGAACATGTGTTGGGCGTTTTGAAAAACTTGAGGATAGACAAGTCCCCCGGGCCTGACGGGATATATCCTAGGATTATGTGGGAAGCAAGAGAGGAAATTGCAGTACCGTTGGCAATGATCTTTTCGTCTTCACTGTCAATGGGGGTGGTACCAGGGGACTGGAGAGTGGCAAATGTCGTGCCCCTGTTCAAAAAAGGGAATAGGGATAACCCTGGGAATTACAGGCCAGTTAGTCTTACTTCGGTGGTAGGCAAAGTAATGGAAAGGGTACTGAGGGATAGGATTTATGAGTATCTGGAAAGACACTGCTTGATTAGGGACAGCCAGCACAGATTTGAGAGGGGTAGGTCTTGCCTGACAAGTCTTATTGAATTCTTTGAGGAGGTGACCAAGCATGTGGATGAGGGTAGAGCAGTGGATGTAGTGTACATGGATTTTAGTAAGGCATTTGACAAGGTTCCCCATGTTAGGCTTATGCGGAAAGTCAGGAGGCATGGGATAGTGGGAAGTTTGGCCAGTTGGATAGAAAACTGGCTAACCGGTCGAAGTCAGAGAGTGGTGGTAGATGGTAAATATTCAGTCTGGAGCCCAGTTACAAGTGGAGTTCCGCAGGGATCAGCTCTGCTGTTTGTAATTTTTATTAATGACTTGGATGAGGGAGTCGAAGGGTGGGTCAGTAAATTTGCAGACGATACGAAGATTGGTGGAGTTGTGGATAGTGAGGAGGGTTATTGTCGGCTGCACAGGGACTTAGATATGATGCAGAGCTGGGCTGAGGAGTGGCAGATGGAGTTCAACCCTGGCAAGTGTGAGGTTGTCCATTTTGGAAGGACAAATAAGAATGCGGAATACAGGGTTAACGGTAGGGTTCTTAGTAAGGTGGAGGAGCAAGGGTTGGAATGAAGCTCTGGCCATGTAAAGGCCTCAATATGCCACAAGGTTGAATGGACTGCCTGATGTTTGCCTGGAATGGAGAATAGGTCGTACGAGGATAGGTTGAGAGTTCTCGGCCTTTTCTCGTTGGAACGGCGAAGGATGAGGGGTGACTTGATAGAGGTTTATAAGATGATTGGGGAATAGATAGACAGTCAGAGACTTTCCCCGGGTACAACAGAGTGTTTCAAGGGGACATAAATTTAAGGTGAAGGGTGGAAGGTATGGGGGGGATGTCAGGGGTAGGTTCTTTACCCAGAGAGTGCTGGGGGTATGGAATGCGCTGCCTGTGGGAGTGGTAGAGTCAGAATCATTGGTGACCTTTAAGCGGCAATTGGATGGGTACATGGATAGGTGCTTAAGCTAGGACAAATGTTCGGCACAACATCGTGGGCCGAAGGGCCTGTTCTGTGCTGTATTGTTCTATGTTCTATGAAACTCCCATGCTGTTCATGGCGTGTCAGACATTTAATGACAGAAGTGTAATGCCAGGCAGCATCACCAATGACAGCACTGAACAGCACTGAGGTAATTTTAGAGGATCTGAAACGGTGTCCTTTTCAAAGATAAGAGCTTTTAATAGTATTTTCCAGGAGTGCTGGAGAGAAGCTTCTACTGCTCCATGCATCTGGGAAGCTTCCCAGTAGAATTATAAATCTTAGTTTTAATAGAAATTTGACTGACTAAATAAGACTAAAGATGCACAAATGATATTACCGTTAAAGGAGCTTCAATACAAGTTTTAATTGCCAAATTTAAAGATCTCTATTTCAGATGATTTTTTGTGCTTTTGATAGAAAATAAAAGAACTGATAAATTCACAAAACAATAAGTGCATATTGAACAAATCTAAATCTCAGGAAAATAAGAGTGAAATGGCAAACAACAAATAATTACATGACATGCAGGTAACACAGTTACAGGTAGAAATGTGCAGGCAATTGAAAAAAGTGCAATGAACATTTTCACACACCCTTTCTGAGCAGAATCTCTCATTATTAAGTTTCATAGCTTGAAATAACGCAGCTCAAACTACCTTCACAGAAAGATTTTTCATAAGGTGACATTTGATAAGGTGGCATTTAAACAGTCACTACACAAGAACTCATGATTTGTTTTATTCATTCACGGGGTGTGGATGTGCTGGCGAGGATCGCACTTATTAATTGTCTAGATTAGAGCGGTGTTGGAAAGGTATAGCTGGTCAGGCAGCATCCGAGGAGCAGGAAAATCGATGTTTCGGGCAAATGCCCTTCATCAGGAATAAAGGCAGAGAGCCTACAGAGTGGAGAGATAAATGAGAGGGGGGGGTGGGGGTGGGGAGAAAGTAGCATAGAGTACAATAGGTGAATGGCGGTGGGGATGGAGGTGATAAGTCAGAGAGGATGGTGGAGTGGATAGGTGGAAAGGAAGATTGGCAGGTAGGACAGGTCATGGGGACAGCGCTGAGTTGAAAGGTTCGAACTAGGGTGAGGAGGGGGAAGGGGAAATAAGGAAACTGGTGAAGTCCACATTGATGCCCTGGGGTTGAAGTGTTCCGAGGTGGAAGATGTGGCATTTTCCTCTAGGCGTCGGGTGGTGAGGGAGCGGCAGTGGAGACAGCCCAGGACCTACATGTCCTCAGCAGAGTGGGAGGGGGAGTTGAAATGTTGGGCCACAGGTGGTGGAGTTGATTGGTGTGGGTGTCCTGGAGATGTTTTTACCTAGCACTTATTAATTGCCCAGACATCAGTTAAGAGGCAACTACATTTCTGTGGATTTGAACACTCAGAGTAGGCCAGGTACGGTCAGCAGATTTCCTTCCCCAAAGGTCATGAGTAAACCAGATGGTTTTTTCCAACAATCAACAACTGTTTCATAGTCATCATCTGTCTCTGAATTCCACAAACATTTTTTAACTGAATTCAAATTTCACCATCTGCTGGGTCTAAATATTTTCTGGGTCTCTGGATTAATAGCCAAGAACAATACCACGACGTTATCCCCTGTGTCCTACCAGGGTGATATATTACCATTGGGGGTTGAATTATTTTCTTGAAAAACACTCATTAAGACAACAGGCATAAATTAGCAAAAGATTTTCTTTTCCCCAAAACAACAGATATACACTTTGACTATTATTCTAAACATATCTTCCAAGACTGGCCACAGCTAATGCGTTTCCACGCCATTTGTACAAAGCTGAAAGTGTTTAAGCAGGTATTTATAACCAATTTGTTACACCTCAGATTTACATTTAACAATTGATAGGGTTCAAAATCATAGCATCCAGTCATTCTTTCTCCATATCGCTCCTAAAGATATAAGTCTGAAGCTAGAAATTCCACATTGGTTGATAAGGAAGTTCTTTACTGATGTGATTTCAAGATTTGTTGGCTCCTAGTTTCCCGTAGACCTTGGCAAAAACATCACCCAGCCCTGGCAAAAGGTTGCATCCCTTCCTAGTTCCAGTTTTGGAAGATGAGTCACCCCCTCAAAAAACAGGAGGATGATGAGCCAGTGACCTTCAGTTTCTTTACCTGAATGCTCACTGCTCTACAAATCACAGGATGGCTTGCTTCCATGTTACTGCTGATGCCTGTAAGCCAACCTTCCTTTCACCCTCACCATCTGGCCTCTTGAATCTCAACCTCCAACACCCTCATTGAGATCCCCAACCTGGACTTGCATAAACTGTGCAGCAAAATGGCATGGGTCTTAGTCCCAGCAGTAGCCATCGTTTTCAACTGATGCTGCAGGAAGACAAAGATACTAGTCATCTGATTGACTTGCAGTTCTGTAAACTGGGGATACCTCTGAAAAATAGACAACAGTTTTACTTTAAAACAATTAACATTGTTCTCAGCATTAACTTTCCAAATGGCAGCCATCACATATGTGGGCAGCCGTTCATATTCAATTTACAGTGAAGGGTATAGGGGCTTCTGCGTCCTGTAAATTCCAGCTTAATAAATATCTTGGGATTTGGGGCACTTCAAGGCACTACACAAGTGTAATTTCTTGCTACCCAAGGGGAGATGGGTAGGGACTCAATATCGCATTATTCAGATTTTTGCCGCCATTAGTTAATGAAGAGCAAGTCTAGTGAAATACTTAAAATACACAAATAAGTGCAAGAGAAAGAGGATGCTTCATAGCCCAATACATCTGAAAAAGATCAGCTTGTACAAAAAAAAAAGTAATTATTTATTAACTAGTCAAATAAAGATAGGAGCTACTGGAAAAAAGCAACCCAAAAGAGACCAAGTTCTAACACTAAGGCCCACAGGCAAAAGTGCAAAACTAAGGAATATTAATCACATAGGTATGAACAACAATTCAAGTCCTGTTTCAAAGTCGGAAGAAAGAACAGTTGCAAAATTGTGAATAGTAACGTTTTCTAAAAACATCTGAAAACCATCCATGATGTCATATATTGTGAACAGTTATTTTCCAATCAAAATATGCAACTCAACCTACTTGTCATCAATGCTGTTCTGGTAATAGATATGCAGGAGTTTGTCCTTGATCCAGTTTACTTTTTGAGCAGCCTCCTTCCCAGCCTCTGCATGAAGACAGTACTTTTTGTATAGTTGAGCCAAACCCATCATTGCTTCTTTCCGCACTCGCCACTTAAAACACAGAAAGATAATTGAAAGTCAGTCTGATAAAATATTGAATATTTTTGTTGTTCTTATGATTTTATCCCTCAAATTTATAGCAACTTTTGGATTGGCTCCCTTGGAAAAGTGATCCACCCACTGCACAAGTTCTGGCAGCCATTTTACCAATAGCCAGAAAATAAATGAAATCAGTTTGGTGAAGACTGCTCTGAATTTCTTATCTGTGCAGAATGACCGAGCTTGGTAGAAGCAGAACAATCAAACTTCTCTACAGAAATAGATCTGTGGTTCATGCTGCTGTGACCAAGGTCTACTGCTATAAACTGACCTCCACACAAATCTTTTAAAAAATTCATTCATGGGATGCAGATGTCACTGGTCAGACCAGCATTTATTATTCATCCCTAACTGACCTTGAGAAGGTGGTGATGGTGAGCTATCTTCTTGAACTACTGTAATCCATTTTGTGGAGATACACTATGCTGTTAGGGAGCTCTAGGAACTTGACCTTTATGGAAGCGATGTAACATACTTCCAGCTCCAGATGGCGAATGGCTTGGATGGGAAGTTGCAGACAGCATTCCCATGTATCTGCTGCCTTTATCCTTCCAGATGTGGCGACCATAGGTTTGGAAGTTGCTGTCTGACTAGCCTTGGTGATTTTATACAGCACTTTGCTGTCACCAAGATACAGTGGTTGAAGCACTGATGACTTGATTAGCACTACATCCTCAAGCATGCTGCCTTGTCCTGGATGGTGACCAGCTCCTTGAGTGCTGTTGGAGCTGCATTCATCCAAGGAAGTGGACAGCATTTCATCACACTCCTGACTTAAGCCTTGTAGATGGTACCCAGGCTTTGGGGAGTCAGGAAGTGAGTTATTCACTGAAGGAATCCTAGATTCTGACCTGCTCTTAATAACCAAAATCTTTATATTGAATTTCTGGTCCATAGTAACGCCACAATGTTGACAGTTGGGAATATCAAAGGGTGATGGTTTTACTCTCTCTTGTTGGATATGGTTATTGCCTGGCACTTGTGAGATGCGAATATATATTGTCATTACATTGAGGAACTAGGGCTCTTGTGGTGCCCCTATCTCTTTACCAGGAGGGCCAAGCTCAAGGTCAACGTGCTCCAGAGTAGAGCATCAAAATCTGAAAGCAACTTGAAAAGACCTACAAAATTAGTGATTTTGTGGTTGGTCATGCAAGGTTATTTCTACATAGACATTTGTTCATTTATCTTTAATAACTGAATGAATGAGAAGGAATTCAACGTATAATGAATTGGGAATGCATTTCTGTCACTGAACAGAAGCAAACTACTGATGCTTCAGGTATTCATTTTTCTGCCTTCTCTGAAGGGACAAAATGTATGCAGTGTCAGAGGGACAGCACTTTTATTTAAATACAGCACGAACGGACAACGTTTGCATGAAATCCAAAGTAAAGGTGACTTTTGAACTATTACAAATGAACCATGTCTGAATATACGTGTCTGAATATACGTGTCTGAATATACGTGTCTGAATTTGTTAGTTTCCTACAAGTTTGTTCCTACAAGTTCCAAAAATAACAGTTTTCCTGTGCAAGATTAATTCGTCAAATGTGTATGGCTTTACATTTCACAACTCTGAAGTGAACATTAGCAAAATTGTTAAAATGATCAATTTTTAATAGGTAGAATAGAACATAACAGTGTTTATGTAAACAAACAGGACATGCAAGATGAAGGAAAAACATCAGCACCAAGGTAATAGATGTGACTCATTATCTTTTTATATTTAGTTCTTTAACAGTTAGGTTCTTCTGACCAAAATAAAGCTATTACTGATGTTTGACTACAGTTATGATAGTTCGATTTCAATTTTGATTTCAGATTTACAAAGAAACAACAAAATGTGGATTACTGTTGAAACAAGTGTTTCACTTTCCCTGCTTGTGGATACATTTCTAAATATATCAATTAAAGTTGAACAAATGTAAACTTTTCAACATTCTACAATGCCAAGTTACATGAAATGATTTTGACCAATTGTTATGCATTACGGGAATATTTATTTCAAAAGTAAATAAATTGTCATTCACAGAAATATTACAAACAACAGAAATAAAACCAATACTCATAAGGCCTGGACACCACAGGTGGCAACCTAACAGTTTTCATGAATTGATAATTAACACAAAATCCTTATCTGAATTTTAGCTTGTTTATCAAGCAAAGAAATGGAACCAAGAGATAAATTATGCAGAGGCAAATTATGTGCAACAAGTGCAAATTTGAGACCTTACCCTTTTGTCTAGTGTTCTCTCCCTCACAAACCCAAGCAGTTGGTCATTCACTAGTGATAGATCTTTCTTCCCTGCTGTTATTATTGTAACAATGACATCATGCCGGATTGCCTCTTCTGGATCATGTGATCGAACCTTCAAATATTCTATTAAAAGAATTCTTATTTAAAACATAATTTCTGAATCAGGATTACTTCAAAACCTTTTACACAGAGACATACACTGGAGTAAACAATTATACTACCTCACCTAAAGATCGTATTTTATTCAAAATTCTTGCAAATCCACAAAACTAAGTTGGCTTATTCTTTCAGGTTATTAGAAAATTAGCAATATTTAGTGTTATAGACCCAAGTTCTATGCAAAATGTTAATTACTATTACATTTTGTGAATTTTAAAAATTGAATTCAACAACCTGGCTTCTGCACTTAGTAGTGAAGTAACTGTGACATGGTTTTCTCTTTTCAGCAACAGTTTAAATCTGCTGTTTAAAGGAATCTCAGGACATGGAGCAGCGCATATGTCAACCAGCACGTAACTAGCCAACTACATTCATGTCCTCACAAATAACAACAAAACAAATCTGAAATAAAAACACTATCTTGGGGACACAAAACAAGTCTTTGACATCCTAGTTGTGCAATCAGCCAGGGTTTCTCTAGTACCAAGTGCAAACCTATCTTCACTTGCCAACATACATATTGGAGGTCCTACAATGTCATACCCTATTAGAATACTTATTAGCAAGCCCAGAAAAAAGGGCAGAGCCATTTGCTTACTGTGGGTGGGCCAACACCAGACAGTTTGAAGTGACAGCTCACCAACACATTCTCAAGGACAATTAGGGACTGGAAATAAATGCTCGTCTCAACAACAATGAATACTTCCCAAATGATTCCTTTTTTAAATGCACTTGTAGCATTGCATTTTTCAAGACTCTAGTTAGAATATAAGCCCTTGCTCATGGTTTAATTTTGTTCACAAATCTAACCCTGCTAATTTATATTTGCAAATATGCTTTAAAAAGTATAAATTCTGATAAACATGAATGAATTTATCTGAAAGTTAGGATTTTTAAAATAGAGGAAGGTTGATTTTGGTTTCTGCTCTGTAGGCTAACCTTTTACGCAAAGAAAGAGGTCAGAATGTCATTTGGGATAGTGACCAAACTACATAACGTCCAAGAAAGTATGTAATTCAGTGAAGAGTTGATGAAATGTTTCTAACAGAGTCTTATGACTTACAGTGAAAATAGATCAGGGACCACTCATTTAGCTTGGTCAGGAGTTCAGTTCAGAAAAATCAAGTTTTCATTTCAGAACAACAGTAAGAAAGGTTTTCTTTGATGTCTACAAGCTGTGACAGTTGTCCATAGCTTTTTCAAGTAATCAGAACTGAAGAGAGGTTCAGGCCAGCAGAAATGGAAATAAGAGTTAAAACTGTCTCAGCAGTCCAAGAAGAACTGGAGAAGGTCAGTTAAGTTGGAAAGTAAAGACTTAGAATAAGAGTGATGCTTCTCCTAGATTGACTGTCAAGGGTAAGGGCTGGATAAGAGGTTGAAAGTTGGTTTTGTTCTCTTTATGTTAATGTCTTGTGTTAAAGAATATGGCAGCCTCATAAGAGTATGTTCACTGACTAACCACAACAGTAAACATGCAAAAATTAAACTTGTGATCCATCAAGCTTATGATCCATCAAAGTAGATTCCACCAAGGTCCGACTTACCCAGTTTCAATACCAGTTGGAATCATAAGAAAAGATTTTCAATTTACTAAATTAATCTGTATTTTCGTGATCGGCCTAAAAGAAGCCTCTCTTGCAGACTACAGGATCCAACACAGCAAATGCTAATTCAAAATAAATATCAGGAGCAAATTTTGGGTAGCTTGCACAAAATGATGTCGCATATTAAAAGTAATACCAATTTTAAATGAAGTACTATTGGATTTATTTGATAACCACCCAGATCTCAAGGATCGCCCATGATTATATGGGCCAAATACACAAAGGAAACGCAAAGCTCTGTGAACAAAGTTGCAATACTGGACAAATTTCAAGAGCGAGGGGGGACAAGGTCATGCAGGGATTAAACAAAACAAGAATTTAAAATATGAAGCACTGAGGGACCAGGAGTTAATGCAGAAGTACAAGGTGTTGTACCGAAAACAAAAAGTACTGGAGGTCACAGCAGGTCAGCAACATCCATGGAGAAAGAGCAAGCTGATATTGAGTCCAGATGCTTCTTACATTGTGTTGGGCCATCAATGTCATAAAGGCTATTTATGGGTGGCAAATTTTCAAATGAATATCTCCAGAAAAAAGAAAGAAATGATAAACTCACTGAATTAGTAAACAGACGTTTATGTTATTAGCCAACTGCAATATCTCAAGTTAAAAATCACCAAACAATTGTTTCAAATTCAATGAGCTATCATTTGTTACCAATCCAGTATTTCTCACTATATTACTCACTTGGTTTCCCCTTTAACAATGCACTTCTCAATTGGGAAGAAGCATGTAATTAAATAATAACACAGAACAAGATATGCAAAAATGTTCCAATGATAGTATGTATCAAACACTGAATAACAGGATGGTTAAGCATGGTCTGATTGTTCAGGCATATAATACAGTTGAGAAACAACATAGTAACATTAAATATAGATGTAGCATTTCCAGACAGATGTATTAATTTAGAAATTGGGAGATGCAAATCCTCAAGAATTTACATATTTTTAAAAAGTGGTGCAACAACTATGAAGCAATTGGCTTTTTATCAACTAACTCTGCACAGGCATCTAAACACTTACATTAGCAAGTGAAGGTAGACTTATGCTAGACTAATTAGAGTAATAATCATCTCGCCAATTTCATGACCAGGATATTGACGAATTATTTTAAGCCCCCAGATAAAGTGTTTGCTATTTGTGAATACTTCAATGCAACTGACGAGCTAAGTGCTTGTTGATAAGAGTGGGGTTTGGTCCATGCCCTGTGAACCCTTTGATTTTGCAGCAGATTTAAACTGTTGCTGGAAAGGAAAAATCATGTCACAGAGTAACTCACTAATAACCATAAAAGCCAGGTCCTCGAATTTAATTTGCAAAAATCACAGATGAAATCATAAACCAAAATAATTGATCATAAAAGTTCGCACAGAATTTGTTCAGACCGCATGTATCTGCATCTAGCCTCCAAATGTTCAGGTATGCTAATCTCCTTTAATCAATTTCTGATTGATTCCCTTCAATCGCCAATCCACTGTTCCACACAGGTGCATTAATACCTCAACTATTGACCCTGAAAGCAGATTTTGCAAACTACGTGGGTTAATATCTCACCTGTAAGATCTTTGGCTAAGTCTGGATGATTCATCAAACAATGACTTGCAAACTTCACGCATTCTAGTCTCACAGGAACATGTATATCGTTAAATCTATATAAAAAATAATATTTTTGATTTTCAAGTATGTTAACACATGCAACTTATTTCCCCAATCTCAAAATAATTTATAGAAGACTCCTGAACAAAGAAATAAACTGATTTATTCATCTAATGAACACAATAATAAAGATACTTAAAAAACAAGATGCGTATTGATCATTTACTGTAGAGTCTGTTCTTATATTCTTTAACTGTACCTCACGCTCCATGTTTTCTGATTAACGTTCTGCAGAAAAACACTGGAGGACATTGTCTGCTTTGAGTATAATTGGGAATCCTGAGGCAAATTTTGGTCAAAGTTATACCTGCTTTCAACAAAAATTTACATTTATATCGTGCCTTCAATGCAATGAAATGTCCCAAGGCAGAAGCAGATTAAAATAAACTATAATATAGAGTCAGGAGATAGTAGGACAAACAATGAAAAGTTTTGCCAAGAAGGTAGTTTATGCAGTGTCTGAAGGGATAAAGATGAGTTGGATACAAAAAGAGCAAGTCGAAGAACATCTTCTTAATCTTGGGTTAGAGATAACTGAAGGCTCTGCGCTCAATAGAACATTAAAATTTGGAATATACAAGAGGTCAGACTAAAAGGCCACATGTGCCTGAGGATTGTGGGTGAAATTACAAAGATAGGGAAAGGCAAAGCCATGGAGGAGTGCAAAAATTGGGATAACATTTTCAAATCCAGATTTTGCTTGAACTGGAGCCAGCATAGGTCACAGCAAAGAGGGAAAAAAAAATGATGAGGATGGAAATTTCTACCCATTGATAAACTGTGAACAGAGTTTGCAGATACATTCTATTTTGCTAAAAAAAAATGCACAATCTGCAGGCAGTCAATACGTGTAATATTTTGTAAATTCCACTTTGGAAAAAGAACCAGTCTGACTCATGATTGGGATACAGACAGACTCTGACCTCACACCTTTAATGTATTGTCTGAACTGAGATGTTACCTTTTGTTATAAAACCTTAAGTTATCTTGTGAAGGTGGATTAAAAGAAGTTCTGGGATTTACTTATTAATGAATTGAAACCAGTAACCCATTCTAAAAGATGAAAGACTTAAAAATCCAGGTTTGTTCAATATATCATTTCAGTTGCATGACACTGTAATCTTGTTATAAATTCTTTGTCTCGTCTCATATTCCATAACCACCTGATGAAGTAGCAGCGCTCTGAAATCTAGTACTCCAAATAAATCTGTTGTTGTGTGATTTTTAACTTTGTTCACCGTGGCAACTTTGCACAGTGGTAACAGTGTGTACCAGCTACAAGATAAACAGCAGCAACTCAGCAAGGCCCATTTGACAGTACCTTCTAAACCCACAACATCTGTTACCTAGCAGAATAAACATATTAGATATAAGACAATGCCAATGCCTACAAGTTCACCTTCAACGTCATTCTTACTTTGAAATATTTTGCTATTTTGCACTGTCACTGGATCAAAATTCATGGAACTTCCTTATGAACAGTATTGCGGGAGTAACTGCACACTACGGACAGCTGTGTTTCCAGAAGGCAGCTCTCATCACCTTCTCAAGGAAAGTTAGGTTTGGTCAATAAATACTAGCCAAGCCTCCAATTCCCACATCCAACGAAAGAATTAAAGAACTATAGCTTAGGGAGTAAGAAAAATATCTTAATAGTTGTCAAAAACAATAACTTCAACATCCGCAATGCTTAATTGGAAGAAATTTTTGATCATCCAATACTGAGTATCAGATAAGCAAACTGATAATTTATCAACATCAGAGGAAGTTGAAATATGCTACTAGTATGGTAGAGTTGGGTGTCTTTGGCATAGATAGGAACATTACAGCTGCACTTGTGAATGATTCTGCCGAGGGATAGCAGGCAGATGAAAAATAAGAGGATCCAAAGACTAATCCCTGCAAGGCACCAAAGATAAAAGTACAGGAGCAGAAAGAGAAGCCATTGCAAGTCATTTTTGGTCCCAGTTAAATATGGGAGAATGGAACCTGGTGAGAGCAGTTCCACCAAGACAGAAGACAGTGCTGAGGCAACTATTATTCTCTCTTGATTCCCAAACTCCCTCCCTCACAGCAATTTAGGTGCACCTACATCCCAAGAAATGCAATCATGAGCTTTTCAAGAGCAACTTGTGATGGCAATAAACATTGGTTTAACCGTCAATATATGCTTCCCATGAATGAATTTTTTTTAAAAACTATTAACCTACCTTCCTCTCAAAACAGTCTCCAAATTCCACCATTCTCCTTGACACCAGGTCAAAGGTTATCAAAATAGAGTATATCAGAATGTTCTTCATACCCCTGCATCTCAATCAAAATTTCAGACTGTGCCCCCTATTGTCAGTAATGGAAACAGCCTTTGTCTTTCTTGTCTAAACCTACCATAATCTTGTACAGCTCCGTCAAATGTCTCCCCAGTTGTTACTATTCCAAGGAAAACAATCCCAACTTCTCCAACCTAGCTTCATATTCAAAATATCTCATTCTAGGAAATCTTCCCTGCGCCCTCTACATTGGGAGTTCCAATTACTTCTGCTTAAATCTGCAATGGCAGGC
Source organism: Chiloscyllium plagiosum (assembly GCF_004010195.1). Classification (NCBI taxonomy): domain Eukaryota; kingdom Metazoa; phylum Chordata; class Chondrichthyes; order Orectolobiformes; family Hemiscylliidae; genus Chiloscyllium; species Chiloscyllium plagiosum. The sequence continues at coordinate 96,983,538 of NC_057710.1, read as the reverse complement.
CACTCTTATTAGTCAACACTATTCTAAGTAAGTTCAGTATAACTTAAAGGAAAAACATCCTGCATTTCTATCATGTACTTTCTGCAGCCCAGTTGTCTTAATATTGGCTTGAATAATTTTAAGCCTTGGCACCAAAGTGGGCTGAATAAAGAGGAACCTCGATTATCCGAATACCAATTATCTGAATATTGGATTATCCGAAGGAGATCTCAAGGTCCCGGTAGAAACATTACATTAAAGACGTGTTTCCAACACTGATCCTGTGTTTTGTTTACAATGATTAAACAGGCACCACCTCCAAGTGACTGACGTCCCGCTCCCCCTTCCCCCTCTCCCACATTTTCCCTGGACAGGTGGAACCTGTCAAAACATTGCAGTAAAAAGTTGTGTGCGCGCGCGCGTGCTTTATTTGGAGACTTACCCCACAAAGGCAGTAGCAGTCTTGTTGGTGGCAACCAATCTGGCTGCCCCAGAGAGGAGGCGGTGTTTGCGGGCTGCGAGCAGTGTTGGACGGGGGCAAGTGGCGGTGTTGGAAGGGTTGGGAGTGGTGTTGGACAGGGTTGGGGTGTGGGCGAGGGGCGGGGTGTGTGTGTATGTTGGCTGGGGTGGGCGGTGTTGAATGGTGGGGGCAGGGGCTCGCATGTGGTGTGCTGCTGCTTCGTCCCCTGAATGGGGAGCAGACTTAAAAAACCCCGAGCCGCAGAGGAAAGGCATTTAATCGATTAACCGAATAATCGATTCTCGGAACGAAATGTGCCTGCCCATCTCGTTCGGATAATCAAGGTTCCTCTTTACACTGGTATTTTGGGTGACAAGACATGAGGGATCTCTTGTGCCTGGTATGACATCCAGAACCCTGTGCCAACAAGGCAATTTCCATCCTTGGTACCAATTAATATCCTTGCCCTTCAAGCTTCTGGTCCTTGGAGTCCACTCTGCTATGCCAAATCTTCCACATTTTTGTTTCTTCTCATTTCCCTCATTTTACCTCCACAACTATTCTCATGCTGTTATGGCTCGTGCACCTTTTTTCTTTGAGGTTCTCTTCTCTCATTCAAAGAGCTTAGAACATTACAGCGCAGTACAGGCCCTTCAGCTCTTGATGTTGCACCGCCACGTGAAATCAATCTGAAGAACATCTAACCTACACTATTCATTTCTCGTCCATATGTCTATCCAATGACTATTTAAATGCCCATAAAGTTGGCAATTTGACAAACTGTTGTAGGCAGGGCGTTCCACGCCCTTCCTACTCTGAGTAAAGAAACTACCTCTGACATCTGACCCCTCGATTTGAAGCTATGGTCCCTTGTGCTATCCAGCACCATCCTAGGAGAAAGGATTCTCACTCTCCACCTGATCTAACCTTTACAGGTCTCAATTAAATCACCTCTCAACCTTCTTCTCTCTAACAAAACAGGCTCATGTCTTTCAACCTTTCCTCAAAAGACCTTCCCTCCATACCAGACAACATCCCAGTAAGTCTCCTCTGAACCCTTTCCAAAGCTTCCACATCCTTCCTGTAATGCGGTGACCAGAACTGCACGCAATACTCCAAGTGCAGCCACACCAGAGTTTTGTACAGCTGCAGCATGACCTCATGGTTCTGAAACTCGATCCCTCTACCAATAAAAGCTAACAAACTGTATGCCTTCTTAACAGCCTATCAACCTGGATGGCAACTTTGAGGGATCCATGTATATTTAGCACACTCCTTTTGCAGTTAGCATTTTACAGGCCACTATCACACGTTTTCCCCAGACATTTCCCTTCACTTTGTTCTGTTCCATCTTTGAATGTCACCCTTCTGCAACATCTTCCAGTTGTGATAAAGTGTCCATGCTTAAATACTAATTTGTCTGTTCTCTCCCCAAATACTAGCTAGTTTGTGGAATTCTTCCAATTTCTTCTGTTGCAGATTTCCAGCACTTGCTGGTTCTAAAAGTGCCTTTTAAGTTAATTTGAATAGATTTTCTTGGATTTTACAGGTCGCATATGGCAGATGCTACGGAATCAACATTTAAGCTAACGAATCCCTAACTTAAGAAATGACCTCAATACCCATTGGGAGACAGAGAAGAGGAAAATCTGGAAAGCTTGCTCATTCTTGATTGAAATCCATTAATTTGACAAAGTATGAACATTGATATATGGCAATCATCAAACATTTGGTATAGGGGCTTGGGGTTTGAAACATCGGCCTATATTTATTGTGAACATAGAATAACAATTTGGTCAAGGTGCAATTATGCTATCCCTGTAAACGATACCCAAATTCTTTTCACCACTTTTACACAAGGAACTTTCAATAGCACCCACATTTTAATATGGGATTACATATAAAAAGACATGAATGGAGTAATTATCATTATAGCTATAGCAAGTTCTTCTGAAATGTAACCACTACAGTAGTATCGGAAACTCAATTTGTGCACTGCAAGCTCCCACAACTATTTTGAGCTTCCATCAAAAGTAAACCATGCACAAGAACACCACCTTGAATCATTTACAAGTATGTATTGTACCGTCCAAGGAAGCACTGCCAGAGTGGACGATTTTGTGTTGCGAGCTCTGAATCCTTTGCACCGAACAACTTAGCCAAGAGTCGAACAACAGCCAATCGCTCTTCTCCATCATTACTCTAGGGAAACAAAATGACATGAGTAAAATATACAAGAAAGACTAATTTTCTGAGGACTAATGGAAGTTAGAGAAAACCTGAACTCTGACTAAAATACTGTACAAAGATGTACAGTAATTCAATTTGACCATACACCAACTTACCTAACAAACCAAATACATCTTTTACATGCTGATGCAAGAATAGAATGTAATTGAGTTAAATTCATCCATCTCAGAGCCAGGATGGGCCTTAGATACAAAATTTTGACTGCACAATTCATTGAATATTCAACCATAAAGTGGAATATTATAACGCAAAATATTAATGCCATCATTACCACATTAACTACCAGGAGTAGAAATTTTCATATCAGTGCTGTCTCATTAAACAGCACTGTATTGTTATCTATTTGCATTATATTTAATAACTAAACATAAAATAGATTTTCTGTCACAGAAAACCGATATCACATTTCACAGAACAGTATAAACAAAGGGCTTAGCGTCAGAGTCATGCCGCATGGAAATAGACCCTTCGGTCCAACCAGGCCATGCCGACCATAATCCCAAACTAAACTAGCCCCACCTGCCTGTGCTTGTCCCATATCCTCCAAACATATTATTCATGTACTTATCCAAATGTCTTTTAAATGTTGGAACTGTACCTGCATCCACCACTTCATTCCACACATGAGCCACTTCGTGTGTAAAAAAGGTGCACCTCGTCTTTTTTAAATCTTTCTCCTCTCACCTTAAAAATAAGTCCCCTTGTCTTGAAATATGATAAAGTATTTCAGTCAGCATATGTACTGCCTGGATGTAGGTTTGCTCGCTGAGACATTTCGTCACCCTACTGAGTAAGATCTTCAGTGGGCCTCCGGGTGAAGCACTGTTGATAATTCCTGCTTTCAATTTATATGTTTAGGTTGGTGATGTCATTTCCTGTTCTTTTTCTCAGGGGGTGGTAAATGGGGTCTAACTCGATAGAGTTCCGGTTGGAATGCCATGCTTCTAGGAATTCTCAAACGTGTCTCTGTTTGGCTTGTCCTAGAATGGATGTGTTGTCCCAGTCAAAGTGGTGTCCTTCCTCATCTGTATGTAAGGATACTAGTGAGAGAGGGTCATGTCGTTTTGTGGTTGGTTGATGTTCCTGTATCCTGGTGGCTAGTTTTCTGCCTGTTTGTCCAATGTAGTGTTTGTGACAGTCCTTGCATAGTAGCAAACACTACATTGGACAAAAAGGCAAAACACTAGCCACGAGGATACATGAACATCAACTAGCCACAAAAAGACATGGCCCTCTCTCACTAGTATCCTTACATACGGATGATGAAGGACACCACTTCGACTGGGACAACACATCCATTCTAGGACAAGCCAAACAGAGATACACACTAGAATTCCTAGAAGCATGGCATTCCAACCGGAACTCTATCAACAAACACATCGAGTTAGACCCGATCTACCACCCTGAGAAAAGGAACAGAAAATGACATCACCATAGAAAATGACATCACCAACCCAAACATATAAATAGAAAACAAGAATTATCAACAGTGCTTCGCCCGGAGGCCCACTGAAGATGTTACCTAGTAGAGTGACGAAACGTCTGGAAATGAACCTTCCAGCTCAGCGACCAAACCTACATCCAGAACTACAAACTGAGCTACAAATCTTCTCAAATCTCACTAATACATGCTGCCTCTTAAAATGACTTCCATATGAATGCACCCCTCTACTTGCTCAGCAAAATTCAGGCTTTGTAGTTTTAATGCACAAGCAGATAAAAAAACCTTCTAACGAGAAACTACTACAAACTCAGGAAAACAGCCAATTGCAGTCGGCAGTAATAGCAATGCATTAAACAGTGAAGCAATAAAATCACTTCCGTATTTTAGGAGGCATTAGCCTTTTTCCTTCAGGTGTTAAATGAGACCTCAAACAAAGTTTAAATTTCAAAAAATTATATATTCACAACCAAATTATTAAATTCCCTCTCAATTATATTTTATTGTTTAATGTCTCAGATTTTCTCAGTAGCTCAAGCTTCAATTGTATATTTTGCTCCAGCATAATTAGAATGTTTTCAGTCACATCTGTGCACATGCAGCTTGCAGAATTTTTCATTATCCTCAAAATATTTTGGAACTGAACTAGTGTGACATGAATTTTGCATGGATTGGAAAATCTGTTTTTAAAAGATATTCTTTCCTTCGACCTGTCCTATTAAAATCCTTCCAACTCCTTTCCTGTTTTAAATTCTGATCAAAGTAACACTTGTGCTCAAGAATTCCTAAGACCCCTTCACACAAACTAAAAATTGCTAAATACTTCTTCGCTGAAAAGGTTTACAGTTTGTTATTTTCCAAGTAATTTATGTCCACTTTGTTTATGGAAATCTGTAGAAAGTTTATTATAAGTGTATCAAATACCTTTGTACAAAAATGCCAACAAGTGAAATTGGCTGATGATGAGTTAAGCAGTTTGCAACATAACAATAAACACAAAAGGGACTGCTGCATAACATGAGAAACAATGGACAAGTGAGAATGCAGAATGAGCACAATGGCTAGTTTTTGGAGGCTGGGGGTAGGTGGTTTTCATTGTATATTGACACATTATAAGCAAAATCAAAACATGAACTGTTAACCCAGAATTAGCAAGCATATCAGTCTCTTAAATATTGCTTTAAAAGCAGAATAATGATAACTGCCGAAACAAATCAACAGAGTTGCAATATGGCATGAAATAGAATTATTACTCATTACAAATTAGTGCATAACTATTCACAAACATAATTGGCAAAATAAAATACTCAACAGGGTAACTTGCAATACAACTTCGAGAAAGAAAGATATTTGTGTTCCAAGAGATCAACTGGGATATTGCAGTTGTATGCCTGTGCTCAGAAACAACAGCAACTTCTTGATGCTCACACACATACAATTATGTACAAACATCCAAATTAGGAATAGACTACTCAGCTCCCCCCACTACTGTGCTGCCATTCAATAAGACCGTAGCTGATATGATTGTTAATTCAAATCTATAATTTCACCTTCCCTTGATAAACTTGAAAGGTTGAAAGGTTAACAAGTATCTATCTACTTTTGTCTTTAAGATATTCAAGTATTCTGCTTTCACCACATTTACAGGAAGAGAGCTCCAAAGACTCATACACCTTTATAACAAAAAAAATGTTTAATCTCCAGTTTAAATGGGTGGCTTGTGATTTTTAAACAGACCTCTAGTTTCAGATTGTCCTGAGAAAGGCTTATCTCCACATCTACCCTGCCAGGATCCCTCAGTGGCTTATATGGTTCAATCAACTAATCTCTTATTTTTCTGAACTCCAGCAGATACAAACCCAGTTTGCCCAACCCTTCTTCCTATGACAATGTGCCGATTTCAGGTATTATTCAAGTAAATGTTCTGTGAGCTGCCTCCAATGCATTTACCTCCTTCCTTAAATAAGGTCACCAATACTGTGCATGGCATTCCAGATGTGGTCTCACCAGTGCCCTATATAACTAATACATAACTTTGCTACTTTTGTATTGAATTTTCCTCAAGATACACCACATTCTATTAGTTTACCTAATTACTTGCAAAAGGACTCCCAGCTCCCTCTGCAATTTCTTAACAGTCACATTATACGTCTTACTTATATAATTTTTCCTCCAGTTTCATATTATCCCACATTATATTTTATTTGTCAGATATTTACCCACTCAATTTTTTGTAATCACTTGTGTACTCTTCAGAACCGATTTTCCTATTTATGCTCAACGAAGAAGTGTGTCATCTCAGTGCTAGGACACTCCCGCTGAGGCTCAAGAAGAGCCCTAGGCTTTACCATCTTTGTCTGCATCATTAATGATCTGTCCTCCATCATAAACAGCGAAGGAGATTTTCTAAGATTACAACAGGATCTTGATGAAATAAGTCAATGGGCTGAAAAATGACAGACAGAGTTCAATCTGAATAAATACGAGATACTGCACTTTGGTACAACAAAGAATAGGGCTTATACAATTAACTGTAGGGCCTTAGATAATATTATGGAAGAGGGACCTAGGGGTTCAAGTACATAAGTCTTTGAAGTTTGCGTCACATATAAACAGGGTGGTTAAAAAAATAATTTGACAAGCTTGCCTTCATTGCTCAGTCCTTTGAGTACAGGAGTTGGGATATCATGTTTGAGTTTGTCCAGGACATTGGCGAGGCCTCGTGTGGAAGACTGAGTCCAGTTCTGGTCACCCAGTTATTGAAAGAATATTATTAAGCTGGAGAGGGTTCAGAAGAGATGCACCAGGGACTTTTCTCACTGGAACACGGGAGGTTGAGAGGCGGACCTTATATAAGTTAATAAAATAATGAGAGGTGTAGATAGAGTTAATGGCAGTTGTCTTCCCCAGGATGGGAGATTTCAAGACGAGGGGGCACATTTTTCAGGAGAGTGGAGAGAGATTTTTTAAAAAAAGGCATGAGGGGTATTATTTTTTACACAGAGTGGTTTGCATGTGGAATGAACTTCCTGGAGAAGTGAAGTGGTGGATGCGGTGCAATTATAATATTTAAAAGACTTTTGGATAAGTCTGTGCATGAGAGAGGCTAGTGGGGGGAGAGATATGGGCCAGAAGCAGGCAGGCGGGACCAGTTTAGTTTGGGATTATGGTCAGCATGGACTGGTTGGACCAAGAGGTCTGTTTCCATGCCGTATGACTTGATAAAGTCAGGCGTGGGATGTGTACTGATGATTGAACAATATTCAGTACTATTTGTAACTCCTCAGATATTGCAGCTGTCCAAGTTCATTTGCAGCAAGACCTAGATAACCAGGTTTGAAGTGACGTGTTAAGTAAGGTTCATGCCACACAAATGACAGAAGAGGACCTAAACACCAGCTCAAAGTTCAATAGCATTATCATTGCTCAATCCCCACTATCAACATCTTGAGTATTACTATTGACCAAAGTTTGGACTGGACTATCCTGCTGTAGCAAGAGCAGATTAGAGGCTACCAATCCTACTGGAGGCAACTCACCTCTTGTCCACCAACTATAAGGCACATCAGGAATGTGATGTGCCTTATAGTTGGTGAATACCTGTTTGGATGAACACAGCTCCAACAATGCCCAAGATGCTCAACACCATGCAGCACAAAGCAGCTCACTTAATGAATACCCCATCTACTATATTAAGTATTCACTCCCTTCACTATTATTGCACAGTGATAGCAATGCATACCACCTACAAGGTGCACTGCAGCAACTCACCAAGTCTCCTTCTACAGCACTTTCTGAACCTGCAACTTCTGGAAAGACAAAGGTAACAGAAACACCACTACTTGCAATCTACCTTTCAAGCCACACACCATTCTGACTTCGAAGCACATTGCTATTAATGTGACAAACAGTAATAATATGAAGACAACAGTGAGTAACCCTACTCACCAAGTGCTAATCGTTTCAAAAAGGCACTTCTCCATAAGCTTTTCCATGGCAATTGAGGATGGGCAATAAATACTGACTGGATCAGCAATGGCCACAACATTTTTTGAAAATGGGAGATCTTCCAGCTTTTTTCAAACTGCGTCCCTTAGTTGTAAACTCTCCCTTAAGGAAAAACATCCTTTCAGAGTCCTGCTTGTTCGCCTCTCAGAATCTTGAACATCTCAATAACATGACTTCCTAAACTTCAAAGCTCCAATGGATACAGGCCCAATATATTCAAAATCTTCCTTGTGAGAAGCCTCTCCCACATCCAAGGTATCAGTCCAATGAACCTTTTCTGAATTCATTCTAAAGCATTTAGATCCTTTCTTAAGGAGACCAATATGCAGTAGTCCATGTGATCTCAATGCCCTGTACAACTCTCAATGCTCTGTAAAACTGTAGCAAAACATTCCTATTATTATGCTCCTTTTGCAATAAACAACATCTCTATATCATTCTCTGCAATTAGGACTTTTTAAATTTAGGTTTGCCTTCTTTGAAAATCCTTCAGCACAACTGGCTGTTTAACTTGCTGAGCAATACATGTCTAAGGAGCCTAAAAAAAAAACTCAGGAAAGGTCCTGCTGAGGGAGCATGAGCAGGTGGCTATAAAACAAAAATCACGACCACAAAGACAGTGTATTTGGATTACTAGGCCTCACCCCTTGCAAATGTCCATTATCAGGTTCTTGCAAACTGTGAAGAAGGATAAGCAAACTGACCATAGCTATTCAAGTGGAGAGTGGAAATAGGAACGTAGTAGTGGTAAAGACAGTATAATTAGAGGAATAGGTACTGTTCTCTGCAGCAGTGAGTGGGAGACGCAAAGGCTGCATTGCATGCCCAAGGTTGAGGTTAAGGACATTTCTTCAGGGCTAAAGAGGAAATTGGAATAGGAGAGGAAGGTACACATCCACACTGGTACCAATAATATTGATAGGACAACAAAGGAACATTCTCTTGAAGACTTTGAACAGTTACAAGCTAAAGTAAAATGCAGAACCTCAAAGATAATAATGTCTGGATTACTACCAGCGCTGGATTCAAAGCAGCAGCTCACCACTGTCTTTCTCAAGGGGAAATTGGTATGGGCAATAAACGTGGCTCATGAACAAATTTAAAAAGACATTAATCATGGGAAGAAAACAGCAGAAACTTTCAACAAATATTTTACATGTCATCACAGTAGCACATGTAAAATGCATCCCAAGAATAGTTGAAAATCAATAGGATAGAGTGAAAACCAAACTAACACTACAGGAAAACAAATCCAGGAAAATAATAAGATTAAATGTTGACATGCTCACGACATCTGATGGGTCCTCTTCCCAGCATCTTAGAGTCATAGAAAAATACAGTAGGTAAAGGTGCCCTTCAGCCCAACTCATCCATGCCAAACATGTTTCCTAAACTGAACTAGCCCCACTTGTCTGCATTTGGCCCAGATCCGTCTTAATCTTGTCTATCCATGTAACAGCCTAAAGGTCTTTTAAATGTTGTCATTGTAACCGCCTCTACCACTTCCTCTGGCATCTTGTACCATAAACACACATGAAAAAGTTGCCTCTCACGTCCTTTTTAAACCCTTCTCCTCTCATCTTAAACCTATGCCCTCGATTTTCCAGCAGCAGCAGCAACTCGAAGGGTGGGAGCTTGGACCAGGGGCCTGCTGGGAGCAGTGAGTCACTGATTTGAGCTTTTAAATTTGAAGTCAGAGAGCAGAGGTTTCTGGGAAAGGAGAGACTTCTTATTTTTATTTCCGTCAAGCTATATAAGTCAGTGTCTTCTCAACCCGAGACACTACCTTTTTAAGGCCTCTCACCCAACCACCTCCTCTAACCTTAAAGACCAGGGACATATCAAGTAAGCGTCTCTCGTTTTTACTTTGCGATAACGGGACTAGCAGGGATGGTAGTGCAGGGAAAGCAATGTTCCTCCTGCATGATGTTTGAAGTGAGGGACGCCATTAGTGTCCCATCCAAGTACATCTGCAGGAAGTGCACCCAACTCTCGCTCCTCCAAGACAGTGTTAGGGAACTGGAGTGGGAGCTGGATGAACTTCGGATCATTCGGGAGGCAGAGGCTGTGATAGATAAGAGTCACAGGGAAGTAGTTACTCCTAGACATGAAGAAAACTGGGTGACTGTTCGAAGTGGGAAAAAACAGTCAGTGGAGGGATCCCCTGTGGTCGTTCCTCTGAAAAATATGTATACCGTTTTCGATACTGTTGAGGGGGACAACTTGCCAGGGGTATGCAGTGGGGCCAGGTCTCTGACACGGAGCCTGTCCCTGTTGCACAAAAGGAAAGGAGGGGAAGGAGGAGTGTGTTAGTCACTGGAGACTCGATAGTTAGAGGCTCAGATAGAGGGTTTGTAGGAAACGAACAAGACTCGCGGTTGGTGTGTTGCCTCCCAGGTGCCAGGGCCCGTGATATCTCAGATCGTATCTTTGGGGTCCTGAAGGGAGAGGGTGACCAGCCTCAAGTCGTTGTCCATGTAGATACAACAACATAGGTAGAAAGAGGGATAGGGATGTAAGGCAGGATTTCAGGGAGTTTGGGTGGAAGCTGAGAGCTAGAACAAACAGAGTTGTTATCTCTGGTTTGTTGCCCATGCCACTTGATAGCGAAGCAAGAAATAGGGAGAGATATCAGCAGAACACGTGGCTGCAAGGATAGTGCAGGAGTGAGGGTTTCAGGTTTTTGGAAAATTGGGGCTTATTTTGGGAAGGTGGGTCTTGTACAAACAGGATGGTCTTCACTTGAACCAGAGGGGTACTAATATCCTGGGTGGGAAATTTGCTGGTGCTATTCGGGTGGGTTTAAACTATCTCAGCAGGGGGATAGGAACCAGAGGTGTAGTTGCAGTTCACAGGAGGATGAGAGTAGGAAGGACAGGGACAGGATTTCAGGGTCACAGGCAGCAAAGTAGTTTGAAGTGTGTCTATTTCAATGCCAGAAGTATCCAAAATAAGGTAGGTGAGCTTGCAGCATGGATAGGTACCTGGGACTTCAATGTTGAGGCCATTTCAGAGACATGGATAGAGCAGAGTGAGGAATGGATGTTGCATGTTCCAGGGTTTATATCTTTCATTAAGAACAGGCAAGGCGGTAAAAGAGGGGGAGGCGTGGCCTTGTAAGTCAAGGATAGTATAACGTGGCTGAGAGAACTTTTGATGAGGACTCGTCTACCGAGGTAGTGTGGGTTGAGGTTAGAAACAGGAAAAGGAGAGGTCACACTGCTTGGAGTTTTTTTTTAATAGGCCTCCGCAGAGTTCCAGGGAGGTGGAAGAGAGGATTAGCAAACTTATTCTGGGTAGGAGTGAAAGGAACAGGGTGGTCATTATGGGGGACTTTAACTTCCCCAACATTGACTGGAAATGCTATAACTCTAGTACGTCGGATGGATCAGTTTTTGTCCAATGTGTACAGGAGGGCTTCCTGACACAGTATGTCGAAGGGCCGACAAGAGGGGAGGCCACACTGGATCTGGTGCTTGGTAATGAACCAGGCCAAGTGGGTAAGCACTTTGGAGAGAATGACCATAATTCAGTTACATTTAGTTTAGCGATGGAAAGGGATGGGTACATGCCACAGGTCAAGAGTTATCGATGGGGCAAGGGCAATTATAACGCGATTAGGCAGGAATTAAGATGCATAGAATGGGGTAGCAAAATGCAGGGGATGTAGACAATGGAATTGTGGAGCTGGTTTAAGGAACAGATATTGCGTGTCCTTGATAGGTATGTCCCTGTCAGGCAGGGAGGAAGTGATAAGGTAAGAGAACCGTAGTTTACAACAGTAATTGCATCTCTTGTTACGAAGAAGAAGGAGGCTTATGTGTTAATGAGGCAAGATGGTTCAGGTGAGGCGATGGAGAGTTACAGATCAGCTAGGAAGGATTTAAAGAGAGAGTTAGGAAGAGCAAAGAGAGGACACGAGCAGTCTTTAGCAAATAGAATAAAGGAGAACCCTAATGCTTTCTATAGGTATGTGTGGAATAAAAGGATGATTAGGGTAGGAATAGGGCCAATCAAAGACAGAAGTGGGAAGTTGAGTGTGGATCCTGTGGAGATCGGAGAGGTGCTAAACGAGCATTTCTCATCGGTTTTATAGAGTCGTAGAGATGTACAACATGGAAACAGACCCTTCGGTCCAACCTGTCCATATATCCCAACGCAATCTCGTCCCACCTGCCAGCACCTGGCCCATACCCATCCAAATGCCTCTTAAATGTTGCAATTGTACCAGCCTCCACCACTTCCTCTGTCAGCTCATTCCATACACGTATTACCCTGGTTTTCACTCAGGAAAAGGAGAATATTGTAGAGGAGAAGAATGGGGTACGAAATATTAGACTAGAAAGGATCGAGGTTAGTTACAAACAGGTGTTATCAATTCTAGGAGGAGTGAAAGTAGACAAGTCCCCTGGGCCGGATGGGATTTATCCAAGGATTCTCTAGGAAGCTAGGGAGGAGATAGCAGAGCCTTTGGCTTTGATATTTCAGTCGTCATTGTCTACAGGTTTGGTACCAGAGGACTGGAGGATTGTAAATGTTGTGCCCTTGTTCAAGAAGGGCCGTACAGATGACCCAGATAATTATAGACCAGTGAGCCTTACTTCTGCTGTAGGAAAGGTTTTGGAAAGGATAAGAGATAAGATTTATAATCATCTCGTAAACAACGATTTGATTTCAGATAGTCAACATGGTTTCGTCAAGGGGAGGTCATGTCTCACAAACTTCAATGAGTTTTTTGAGAAGGTGACCAAGGACATAGATGAAGGTAGGGCAATTGACGTGGTATACATGGACTTCAGTAAAGCCTTTGATAAGGTTCCACATGGTAGGCTGTTGCAGAAAATGCAGAGGCATGGAACTGAGGGTGATTTAGCAGTTTGGATTAGAAACTGGCTTTCTGAAAGGCAGCAGCAAGTGGTGGTTGATGGAAAATATTCAGTCTGGAGTCCGGTTAAGAGTGGTGTGCCACAAGGACCACTGTTATTTGTCATTTTTATAAATGACTTAGACGCAGGTATAGGTGGATGGATTAGTAAATTTGTAGACAACACTAAAGTCGGTGGAGTAGTGCCAGTGTGGAAGAGTGTTACAGGTTGCAGGGGGACTTGGATAAACTGCAGAATTGGGCTGAGAGTTCAATGCAGCTAAATGTGAGGCGATGCACTTTGGGAAGAATAACAGGAAGGCAGAGTACTGGGTCAATGGAAAGATTCTTGCTAGTGTGGATATGCAGAGGGATCTTGGAGTCCATGTACATAGATCCCTAAAGTTGCCACCCAGGTGGATAGTGTTGTTAAGAAGGCACACTGTGTGTCAGGTTTCAGTCATAGAGGGATTGAGTTCCAGAGCCGCAATATCATGCTGCAACTATACAAAATGCTGGTGTGGCCACACTTGGAATATTGTGTACAGTTCTGGTCCCCATATTTCGGGACTGATGTGGAAGCATTGGAAAAGGTGCAGAGGAGATTTACCAGGATGTTGCCTGGTCAGGAGGGAAGGTCTTATGGATTTGATAGAGACATACAAGATGATCAGAGGATTAGACAGTGAAAGTCTTTTTCCTGGGATGATGACTTCAGCGTGTACAAGGGGGCATAACTACAAATTGAGGGGTGATGGATTTAAGACAGATGTCAGAGACAGGTTCTTTGCGCAGAGTGTGGTAAGGGCATGGAATGCACTACCTGCTAATGTAGTCAACTCAGCCACATTAGGGAGATTTAAAGAATCCTTAGATAAGCACATGGATGATTTTGGGATAGTATAGGGGGACGAGCTGAGAATAGTCCACAGGTCGGCGTAACATCGAGGGCCGAAGAGCCTGTTCTGCACAGTATTGTTCTATGTCCTATACCTTTGGACCCCCCCCCGCCAACATAGGGAAAAGACCTTGGTTATTCACCTTATCTATGCCCCTCATGATTTCATAAATCTCCATAAAGTCAAATGTGGCCTCAGCAATGTCTTTTAAGGCTGTAACAAGACATCCCAACTCCTGTACGTAATGCTGTTAACAATGAAGGCAAACATGCCAAACACCCTCCTCACCACCCTGCCTACAGAACTGGCAAGGGTCAATGGGGGCCAGCAGAAAAATGGAGTTATGGTCACAATCAGATTATCCAGAATTTTACAGAGGAGGTTTACAGACCAAATGATGTACTCTTGTTCTTGTTTCTTACAGGTCGCTGACTCAAAAAAGAAACAAATTTAATTTGTCCTTAGTGAGGTAGCAGTTTCTTTCATTCAATCACAAGACAACTAGATTGAAAACTAGCTATTCACACAATTATGCCCACAGTTTAATTTAATCTCAATGTCATGCTGGTTTACTCAGTTGTCTCAAAAACTACAGAAAGCCTCCAGGGAGCAACCAAGCCACAAGCAAACAAAAATATTTACAATTTTCCGATTTAATTAAATAACTGACTGATTCTTCTAATTTGAACAACTATTTGAACTCCACCACCTGCTTAAAGATTGTTTAACTGGATTAAACTACTTAAAACATTAATTTGGCTTGATCCTTTCAAAAGATAAATTAGGTTAATTAGTTGCTACATTCAGCAAGGTGACAAGTGCTGCATGTACAGTTACAAGCGCTGCACGTACAGTTACAAGTACTGCATGTACAGTTAAATACTGTCATTGCAGCTTATAGATCATCATAATCTGTTTATGCAGCCAATTAGTACATAAATTTTGCTACTGCTTTCCTTCAAAATATTTACTGAATTAGATTTTTGATACTCTTCTGCTTTAAAGGCACAATAGTGTGAAAGCAATTTATCAAAAAGGTTAGAGGTAGTAAAGCTAGGAATCAAAAAGAATCAAGATTCATCCATGAGTCATTTTAAATACACAAGTCAAAGTAGAAAAAAACCTAAATATTCACAGAATTATAGAATCATAGAACGCTTGCAGTGTCATTTGGCACTTCAAGTCCACCCAAACCCAGATGCCCCACACCTCCCCTGTAACCCTGCATTGCCCATGGCTAATCTACCTAGACTGCACATTCCTGGAAACTACAGGCAATTTAGCATGGCCAATCCACCTAACCTACATATCTTTGGACTGTGGGAGGAAACTGGAGATACAGAGAGAACATGCAAACGCCACACAGTTGCCAGAGGGTTGAATCGAACCCAGGTTCCTGCCGCTGAGAGGCAGCAGCGCTATCAACTGAGTACTATGCCGCCCATTGCCTTCCGGTTTTCTCATAATTCATGAAGAGTTAGCGAGACAATTTTGAAAACTGATAGTGATGTAGTGAAAATCATAATTAACCAAGCAACGTGAGCATTTCAACCAGAGTGGACAGAGGAAAACCAGTAGACGTGTTGTATTTGGACTTCCCAAATGTGTTTGACAAGGTACCTCTCAAAAGGTTAAACCATAAGAGAAGAGCCCACAGTTCTGGACGCTGTATATTGGCACAGATAGAGAGTTAGCTAATTGGTAGGAAACATCAAGTGGAGATAAGAGATTCTTCCTTAGATTGGTGACTTGTGACTAGTGGGGTTCTATAGGGATCAGTGCTGTGTCCACAACTGTTTACAGTATATATTAATGACCTGGAGGAAGGAAGTGAATGTACTGTAGCCAAATTGCACATGATACAAAGTAGGTGGAAAGGCAAGTTGGGAAGGATACAAATGGATTAGAGAGAGATATTGACAGGTTAAGTAAGTGGGCAAAAAGTTGGCAAATCAAATATAATGTGTGAAAATGTAAAGTTGTTCATTTTGGAAGGGTGAACAAGTGAACAAATTATTATTTCAATGGAGTAAAAGTGCAGACAGCCGCAACACAAAGGGACTTTGGAGTATTTGGACATGAAACACAGAAAGCTAGAATCAGGGGTGCAGCAGATATTCAGGAAGGCTAATGGAGTATTGGCTCTATTTCAAAGTGGTTGGAGTATAAGAGCAGGGACTGGTGAGACCACATGTGGAGTACAGTGATCAGTTCAGAGAAGGTTCACTTGCATGACCCCCCCAACCATATGGATGGATTGTCTTATGAGCAAAGGTTAAAAAGTTTGGATGTTTACTCATTGGAATGTAGAAGAATGGGAGGTGATCCCATTGAACAAACAGGGTTCTTAAGGACTTGACAGGGTAAATGCTGAGAGGAAGTTAACGCTCCCCCCCCCCCCCCAATGTGTCTCAGACCAGATAAAGTAAAGTCTCAGAATAAAGGGTCATCAATTTAAAGCTGAGATGAGGAGGAATTTCTTAGAAGGTTGGTAGCCTTTGGAGCTCTTTGCCACAGTCAGGTGTGGGGGCAGTTCTTGTGTATATTTAAAGCTGAGATAGATAGATTCTTGATCAGTAGGGTAATCAAGGGTTATGGGGAAAGGGCAGGAAAGTGGGACATGAAGAACATTAAATCAACCATAAATGACAGAATAGGCTCATGGGGCCAAATGGCCTAGTCCTGTTCCTATTTCTTATGGTCTTAGGAAAACGGTGCTTAGTATCAAATCTAAGGGGGGTGCCAATGTAAAAGTGTGGAACTGGGCACCAGTATGGTCCCTAAAATACCCCAATCAATTTATATCTAGCTTGGAAAAAGAACATATTTATGTAATATTCTGCTGTAAAATAATTTTCTTGCTAATGCCGCTTCAGAGGTTTTATGACTCCATGCCTTAGCTATGAATTTTTAAATGGAATAACGACAAAGCTTTTGCAGGTAGCTAAGATACAGTACAAAATTAATTTTCATTGTTTTATTTCAAAATCATATTAATAGAGAATATTGGGCCTTTTAACTTTACGTGCCCTTTCCTGAGTCCATATTCACTGCCTTTATAAAGTTATGATTTTCCTGGAGCTCAAAAATACAAAACTTGAAACTTGTTGGAAATATCTGTCTATAAGTGTTTCTAACAGACCATTATTTACAGCTATGTTTTCATTCTTTTAATGATTACGAAGTCGTGTTAGTTACTTTGCAAAGCTCAGGAACATGATCGTACGTTTAGTCAACTTAGTGAGCTTCACTAAGTCAACCCTCTTTGCTTTGAGATACCTGATTGCAAGTGACTTTGGCTTCTGTTTCTTTCAAGTGTACCTAACCTCAGGATGGCTTGAATATCATTTACTATATGCCTAGATTAGGTCCTCCTCTGTGCTTCCAATAAATTCGATACTTCATTCAGCAAATCTTTATTACCCCCAGGTAAAGACAATATAATTTAATTGTAATCATCTGAAGTTGCTTTTGTGGTCAAAGTATTCAAATTATCTAGAAATTCAAATTAAAGAACTTGCACACTGACTCTCATGAATGATTTTGAATTATCTAGTAATTTGAATTAAACAACTCCTAATTAACAGGAGCACACAGTCATCTTTTATTCATTCTCTCTTTGTTCTCAGATTCTCGGCTCTTGCAATCACTTTACCTGGATTTATACTTTAACTCTTGCTAATTGCAGTGAATTTGAAAAGTGTTTCCTTCTCACTTCAGTTATAGTTAACAATGTTTAAATGAGCACTTAGTTGATGTTTCTAACCTACTTTGGCTAATTTATTCCATTGACATACAAACATCAGATTTTAAAACTTTGTAAGTCTTGAATGCCCTTTTCATTACCGTTAGCAGTGCTTAGATCGAAACAAAATCCCTTGAACAATCATTTATCTTCAAAAAAAAGATAAATCACAATAATAATTCTCTCCTTCGTCACTCATCCATCAACATAACTTGAAGTTACCTTAAGTTTAAACTCCAGCTGTGGCATAACTGAGAGAAGGAGATGAGGATCAATAGCGAAAAGTTCCATAATGAGATCAAAAACGTGTTCGGATAAATCACTCACTGAAGACTTTCCCAGAACTAGGACCTGATTGAAGAACTGGTTAAACAAATTTCATTAAATATACAGCTGAAATCAGTGACAGCACATAGAAAACAAAAGTAATAATTTTATAAATAGTATATCACCATTAAGATCCAGTATTACTCATTTCAGTAAAGCGTAGTTATAACAGCGTAGTTATGTCCAGCGAAACCTAGCTTAATGGAAAATTGCTTAAGATAAATAACGGGGCCTATGGGAAAAGTGGGGTATGGGGCAGACCAGCAAAGAATATCACTCACGATCATTCAAAAATCACCCAAAAGTCTAACACAAAGTATAGTACAGCCCAAATGAAGGTTGAAAACATTTTAATAAAGAAAACAAAAGTAATTTTAACACAGTACATTTAAAAACTGTAAGAAAGCTACTCTCTGTACAGTACCGCTCACAGAAAGCGGCTCTTGGAAGCTGACATCAGTCCATGCGCAGAATGGCACGAAGACTGGCGCTGACATTGCGCAAGTACAGAATGGCACATAGATGTCAGCGCAAGCGCAAAATGAAGCGTGCAAACCAATCCCGCTGGAATCGCACTATTGCCAACAAAGACAAGCATTCTCTAAAATATTGTTCCCTGATTCTTCAGCAACATTGCAGCTAAATCGCACCGCTGAAACGAGTGTTATAGGGAACTTAACAGAACTCCATTGGCTATATCAATATTTGAGTGTTCTTACTACAGTAGTAAAAATATTACATCCTCTGTGATGACATTTCACCTCTCCTGATGTGCTTTTGCTCACGTAAAATATGTGACTTGCTGCTTTTTGTTTGAAGTTCAGCTCAAAATCAATATTAGTTTACAACCGTTTGTTTATGCCAGACTAGGTGCGTCAAATTTTAAAATTACAAACCCACCAGTATCATACAGCCATAGGAAAAAATCCACTTCTGATTCATAACCTACACTGAGACATAATACTGAAAAAGAGCACCTGATCTGGGAGCTGCGAGTCTGTAATGTGTACTATTTTTGTGACTTTGCACACAAAGAAGTGAAACATCCTGCACTAAAAAGAATTGAAAACTACAAGTTGTTGAAATAACACAACTGTCATAAAAAGCCACATTTCCCAGCTATTTGAGCACAAACTTCCTGTTTTAAAATGGTATTTTGACCAAAGTATTCTGAAATTGAGCAACTGTTAACAATGACATCATTTACATAGTAGTGTCAATGGCATCATGACGAGGCTGTAGTTTGAAGGTTGGTTGAAGTGACTTCTATCATAGTTTTTCATGGTTTAATGGTCTGATTCTGAAAAGTCAGCTGCATTTAGGAAGAAATTTATAAACATAAATAAAAAACTTAAAGGGTTTTGGAAAGCAGGCAGGAAAGTGGAGTAGAGGTTGAGACGAGATCAGCCTCGATCCAGTCAAATGGCAGGGCAGGCTCGAGGAGCCAAATTACCTACTCCTGCACCTAGTTTTTACCACTAATACATTACAAACTGAATACCATGACGGTTGCTAACAAATGTTCAAGATGAACAACTTTAGTGCATTACAAATTTGTAACAAAACACTGGGAAATAATGACCAAGTTTCAAAAAAATGAAACATCTAACATTTACAAGTTGATCAATACCCATTCACTGTTAGAACAGTTCTATGGTTAAGAATGATCACTTTGTCTAATCAAACGTAACATTTAGATTTATAAAAGCCAAACCATTAAAACAAAAATATTCTTGGGCTTGGAGAAAATCCTGAGAAAGAATGCAGCCTTTCCTTCATTCAATCTGATTTACATAATATAAGAAATAGGAACAAGAGTGAGCCCTTCGGCATGAATCTGTTCAACTATTCAATACAATCTGGGCTGACATCCCATACACTTACCCAAATTTTCTGCATATGTCTAATTCTGTTAACACTTTAGTCTCTGATATAGATATACTCAGTAACTGGGCTTAACAGCCCTCTGAGGTAAAGCTCATTGAACAAGCAAATTACTTGCCCATTTATTAAATATATTTAATGGCCAGCCCCTTAGTCTTGAGACTTATCAAGAATCCTAGCTCCACACCGCCAAGCCCCTTAAGAATTTATGTTTCATTGAGATAAAGTCTCATTTTCTAAATTCCAGATAGATTACAGAGTCAATGTTGACCTTTGAAGCCTTGAAAAATCCTTCCAAGGGCAGTCAACATAAATCCCAAGTGAAAAATGCAGAAGCTTCTGAACCTGTTGGTCTAAGGGATCAGTAGTGTGAAATGTAGAAAAGACATAATGTTGGTTAATTCAAGTTGCACAAATTGTTTGTGCATTATTGCATATAAGTAGTTCTCTTCTAACATCGTAGTTGTATTCCAGCAGAACCTCGCTAAAAATAGAAAATTGCTTCATATTAATAATGGGCCCAAGGGAAAAGTGGAGTTGGGGCAGACCAGCAAAGAACACTCACGATAACTCAAAAATCACCCAAAAGTCTAACACCAAGTATAGCACAGCCTGAATACAGGTCAAAGTCATACTTAGAGTCATAGAGATGTACAGCATGGAAACAGACCCTTCGGTCCAGTCCGTCCATGCCGACCAGATATCCCAACCCAATCTAGTCCCACCTGCCAGCACCCAGCCCATATCCCTCCAAACCCTTCCTATTCATATACCCATCCAAATGCCTCTT